>NW_015170938.1:372135-387777 GCF_001447785.1 Gekko japonicus
CAACTTAGTCACACAGGAGGCTTCCAGCCCCCTCCCGGGTGATTAATGGCAACAGTTCTCTCTCCCTCTGGGCTTTCTGGCCAAGCCAAAAAAGAATCAAGAGAAAGAGTGCACTGACAGCACTGACAGCCTGTGTGACCAAGCTGCATTTGCCTCTGTCTTCAAGCACAGATCATCTGTATAAATTTGTGTCCAAATGTAAAATAACCCCAACTTTAAAAGCTACTGAAAAGTTGTGGTTTTTTTAATTGTCTTGTATTTTGAGTAAATACAGTAATGCAGTATCCATTATGTAAAATTATATAGTCCCAAGTGCAATTGAGGTGCAGGGTATCAAAGTGAAGAGGTATGAAAAGTTAATCTTACATAAAAGGTGGTGGTTGGAACTGACGATCAGTTTAATTGCACTACAGCTTGCCCAGAGGAAAATTCAGGAAATACTGGCTCAGGTAAGAAGGCAGCAACAACAGCAAAAGACAGCGCAAAGTGGATCGACTCAGCAAAGACGAAAATAAAGGCTTACGAAAAGACCCTTCGGAGACAGATGCCAGACCAAAGAGAGACTGTAATGGACAGGTTCTGGGTACCTGTTGGAGTTGTATGCAGACGTTTCACCAAGCCAGTCATTTGTCTGAGGACCAGGCCGCACTTGGCATGCTGTCTCTGAGAATGTATTCTTTAGGCTCTCTTACTTTTGAAACCCAGCTTTAAACTAAGGACCCCTTCACTTCCCTTTTTGTTCTATTCTCACAGTTCAACATAAACTTGTTAGTCTTCTTTTATTGTTCTTACTATTCCCCAGCAATTTTAGAACTTGGTTTAATGAAGCTTTCTCTTTTGAGTTCACTGATTTAAAAAAAAAAAGAAAAGGCATTGCTCTTCTAGGTCCACTTGTAAAAGAAGAAAAGACGATTGGAAGGGTGGGATTCTGGGAGGGTTTGGGTTTACAACAAGGGCATTGACAAGCGGTTAAGTGTTACTCCCAATGTTAACCAAGTGGCATTTCTTTTAAAGCATTTGGTTGCATTTTTACATAACACTGCCATGTATAAACTAAGGGAAGTGTTGAATGGTGTTGGCCAGGGCATGAAAAGATAAATATGCATTTTACTAAACTACCTCAGGCATTTAATACCTCAAATAAGAAATTGTTCCTTTTTTGCTTTTTTTTTTCTTTTGGGTATTTTGTATACTTTATAAAGCTAATAGTTCTTGAGCATTTTATTTTTTTAAAAAAAGTAAAATTTGATCAGCCAGCAGCTAGAAGTGCTACAGAACTTTTGGGGGAGGGGGGGGGGATATAGCAGATTGCTTCTAGCTGCTGGTTGATGGGAGTGAGATGGAAAAAATATAGTCTCAGATTATATCTGAGGGTTTCAACACAATCATTTGTTTGGGGGAGGGGGGAGTTAGTGAATGTTCAATTGATACCTAAACAAATGCCAACATTCTGATAGCAGCAATGCCATGATTTTTCTTTTAGGATGGGATGAAAAAGTTTGTGATGGTACTTTGTTGGGAACAGAACAAGGAAGTGATGGCAAGAGGCTGGGACTTGGGGGTAAATTTTAGAAAGTCTTCTGCAGACTGAAAAAATTCTTTTGTACTACTCGATTGATTGAATGCATGAACCCTTTGTGCCTTTGACCATCACTACCTACCTACTAATTGCTACACTTAAAACATTTGCAGCCCATTTGTACTTTGCTGTTCTGTTTCAAAGAGCAAGCTTCATCTTCAGTTTGGTAGGATGCTTGATCTGCTAGAGCAGTTTAGAGGCAAAGTTTCTCTTCTCTCTAGCAGATTGCTTCATACTGTTTTCAGTTACCACAATATAGGGATGGGGAGGAGAGATCAAACACTGTTTGATCAAATTTAAAGGTAATGAAAGGCTAAGTTTACATATCCAGCCGCTATTAAGGGCCACACTTAAGCCACTTCGAAGGTTTCTCTCTCTTTTTTAATAAATTAATACAACCTCAAGCTTGGCTTTCAAAACAGATACAGCAGGATTTATGCACATTCTGCAACAAACCCATGACAAGGAAGAAGAGAACTTATCAAAAGGCAGGGATCACAGGAAATTTACCAATATTTTTTTTAATTTCAGAATGTAATTTGAATCATGATTGTGGTAATATGCATTCAAGTTTCTACAATAAACTTCAGTCTACCTCAGTTTTAACAATGTGGCAACACATGGTGCATAAAGACTGCTGTGCGTGTGCACGCCTGCCCGTGTGCACGAGCCATGCTATTACCTCGGACCCTTTTGTTTGTGATGTTTCTGTGCATGAGAAGATTGGAATTGCTACGCTGCACTGATTTGAGGGGCACAATTAGCAAAAACAAAAATTTGTTTCACCATTTTGTTGATCTACCTCTTAGATTGATATTAAAATAGAGGCATTTCTACATAGAATAGATCATTTTCCCAAAGATCATTGTTGTACAGGTTAGATAACTTTTGAAAAATGGTCTGGTGTTTTTTACTTCATCTTTTCTTTACTAATTGGTTTAAAAACCATAAATTTATGTTGTAGTTTAGCAGAAGGAAAAAAATGGAAGGTTTTTTTTGTTCTTGAACAGTACTTTTACCTAATCTTTAGGATATTTTTTTCTTACAATGAATTTACAATTACTGAAGTATAAGAAGGTCATAGTGTGAAGTTTTGTTGTCTGAATCCAATATTTTCTTAATATTGGGGAAAGATGGATTTGATTGTTTTCCATAACAAATTTATTTTACATAATAAGTGCTGCATTTACATCTGCTGATTTAAATATTGTCATTTCTCTTAAATTTCTAGACTTTAGTGTGGTAAATCATGTCTTTTACTTTCAACTGAGATTTGGTAACTTGGAGTATTTGGAAATAGCTAGGAATTTATTCTGTAAATTACTTCAGTATTCACGAAAGTATTGATCATTTCTCTTCTGTAATGTGCCCCCAATGCAGCTTCACTTGCCAGGTGCCTCTGAATGGAATAAAGAGTTTAACTCCTATCATCAGATATGGTTGTGAGTGTTTGTTTTTCTCTCCCTGACATTGATTAACATGGCAGTGAATAATTGCAACCCAGTTTGGGAAAACTCTTATTTTACAAGATTTCCCATGAAAGAGGTGCTGTTCTTTGTAGGACAGATTCCCTTGTACACAAGATCTCCATGACCACCATTAATAGGTGGGCAAAAGGTTGCATTATCCTTGTCTACAAGTCCACTGGGCTAGAACCACCCTGGGGCATCATTTTCGCTAGGTGGGCAAAAGGTTGCATTATCCTTGCCTACAAGTCCACTGGACTAGAACCACCCTGGGGCATCATGGCACACTCCCTCAGAGGGGCGAAAATATTGACGGCCTATAGATGCTTCCCATCCTTGGAAGTCATTTGTAAGGCCGCAAAGTCAGT
The DNA here is from genome assembly GCF_001447785.1 of Gekko japonicus. Taxonomy (NCBI): domain Eukaryota; kingdom Metazoa; phylum Chordata; class Lepidosauria; order Squamata; family Gekkonidae; genus Gekko; species Gekko japonicus. The sequence goes on from NW_015170938.1 coordinate 375,549, forward strand.
ACACTCTTTTACCAGGCACTTCAGGATAGCCAGATGGACCTTGGCTGAGGCGGCCTTTGGAAGAAGGATGCTGCAGCATGCTGTCTCCCATCTAGGGACCTTCTCCCTTCCCAGTGACGTACTGCTTTTCTAGGTTCCAAAGGTGCAGACTGCCCCTCCCCAGGACCACTAGAGAATGGAAGATTTGTCTCACCATGAATCTTCTTTCTCAGTGGTCCAAGGGGTGGGGCAATCTATCATAGCTGAGGGTTCTGTTGGTGACGGTCCCTGTCACAGAGAGGGCGTGCTGGAGGTGGCTCTGGGTTTCTTACTTAGCTTCCTTTGTTTAGTCAGTGACATACTGGTAGTCCACGATAGGACTCTAGAATATTCATTTTCTAGCCAAAATATTCTTCGGGAACAACCTCAGTGGTCATGCATTGTCCTTTTGGGACCCGGGGAGGGGGGTCTTCTAGTGTTTACGGATCTAAACCTTGGGAGAGGGGGACCTTTCTTCCCATTGCTTCAGGAAAATACTGGGGCCATCAGGCAGAAACCCCTCCCCCTACAGGAATCATGGACAAAGACTTGGTAACCCTGCCAGCTCAGAGGGAGGAGCTTTTCCCAAAGATGCAGACTACCGAACCACCGAGAAGGAAGATTCACAGTGAGACAAATCTTCAGTTCCTTCTGCCACTGCTGCTCCCACCTCCCCATCTGAGGCTCAGGCCACTGCCTCTGCAGCAGCCATTCATGGCCACCTTGTCTGGTCTGTTTGGGGCTCAGGAAGCTGGCGGTCATGCCTGCTATGTCTGGGGCGGCTCAAGTAGACAGCTTCCAGTCATCTCACATGGAGTGAAGACTACCCCTTTGCTTGGTCCTGGTGAATAGGGGGAGGGGGCAGGATTCAGGGCCCTCATCCTGAACTTCTGCCCAGGGCCCCAGAATTACCAAGACCACCCCTGATAGGAGTTCAGCCCTGCTAAACACTGCCCTGACCTGGATAGCTCAGGCAAGCCAGATCTCAGAAGCTAAGCAGGGCCGACCCTGACAAGTACTTGGGAGATCTCCAAGGAATACTAGGGCTGGGACGCAGAGGCAGGCAACACTAAGCCACCTCTGTGAAACATTCAAGGTCCACTAGGGGTCACCAGAAGTCAACCATGGCTTCAAGGCATACAGACGCGCACACACTGTAAAACACTGACCTTTCAGAAACCAATTGTGATTAGGTAAAGAAATCTGATGGTAGTATTTTAAAGGTAGTTTAAATGTCATTATTCTAGTTACTACAACACAGTGTATGTGATAATACATTACTGGCTGATTGCTGTTCTGCAGTTGGTATCTAGATTTATTAATAACCCTTAATAATTGGATATATTATATTGAAGGTAGATTAATGTCTCTACATCCAGCAGTTGAACCAAGATCTGGAGCTTGGCTTCACATGGGGCTTTACAGGTGATAAGGTTTCTATAGTATATGCAAAAACTTACTGTCTTTACTGACACTTTTATGCCCCCATTTTATAATAACTACTTCAGGAAGATTTTGAAGAGCATGGAATATTCTCCGGTGGTCCTGGGAGTGGGGCGGTCCTTCAATCCATAACTCCTGGGACTTGGCTCCTCCTCTCCACTTGCAGGGCCGACCAAACTTGATCCTGGAGGGGAGGGGCCTGTCCTCTGGTTCCCCAGTTCTTCCGGCCCTGCCTTCGGAGCAGGACGTCTTGGCTGTGTTCTAGGAAGCACGAAGATCCTGAAGACAAGATGAAGAAAATAAGAGCAAGTAAGTTGTTCTTGGGGAGGCGGGGGAAGGATCTGGTTACCTCCCCACCCCTCCCGGTATTGCTTACTGAGAGCAGAGAACAGCTGCCGGCAGCATCAGGAGTCCCCTGGTTGGGCGCGGCAGCCGGCGAGCCCGCCCCTGCCGAGGCTATAGAAGCTGCGGCGCAGAGCAACGGTTCCCCTCTGTTCTGATCGGAAAAGCAGAGGGAGAAAGGCAGGGACGGAGAGAGCACGGGTGGTGCAGTTTTTTGACCGGCGCGATCCCGTGCTGCGTTGGAGCCAGCGTTTGCTCTCACCCTCAGCTTCACCGGAGGGGTGATCCTGTGGCTCCATGCAGAGTTCTCAGCCCAACTGAACCATGGTAGGAGGTTATGGCTCGGGCTGTAGAGGTGGGGGGATAGACGATACAGGCTAGAAGAGCTAGCCTAGTCCATTTTACTCCCTATTTTGGTGTGGTTTTCGGGCAAAATCTCCCCCCCCCCCTTATTTCCAATACTTAGTTGGCGTAGCAAATGTGGCTGGTACTGGTGGGAGCCCTAAGAGTGTGGGCTTGAGGATGAAGTGGCCTTTTCCTTTTGCCTTGGGCTGGAAGTGCTTTTATATAGTGACTGCCATCCACCCTATAATGGATAAGACTTGAGGACTGGGGAGGCAAAAAAGGTGGGAATGGCGGCCATTTTGTGACACTAGCTGATGGTCGGTCATTTTCACTTTCAGGTTCTAAGAAAATGGCTGACAAGGCTGGCCTATCCAGTTCCCTTACCTCAGACGAGCTAGAGTCCTCCCAGATTCCCAACAAAGATTATTTGAGATCGGATTTATCTAGGGAGGAAGCTCAGTCTAATCTGCTATCTTGGCTAAAGGTTGAAATGAAAAAGGAGCTCCAAAAAATGGTTGTACAATCAGACACCAGCCAATCCAGTGGGAACAAAAGACAGACTCAGTAGTTCGCTAGACAGTCCTCCCAAGAAAAAGGACAGGAAAACCCTCCCCAGGGAAGAGGAAAATAGTCCTTTATTTAGTGACATGGAGGATGAATCTGGGGCTGATACTTCTGCATCCTCCAAAGAGGAAGGAGAACTGTCTGACGAGGAAGAAGAGGCAGTTCTTCTTATTCACTCTAGACTTTCCCCCCTGGATCCGTATAACAAGATGCTTCCTAAAGTTATGAGACCTCTGGAACTCTCTTACACGCCTAAGGCTAAGGAGGACACAGAGGCAGCAGATTTCTCTGTTGGGTCTGGCAAGGCCATTCCCAAACCTAATCTGAAAGCTGCAGGGGTACCTTTGCCTGCTTCTTTCTTTAATATTATCATGGATGAATGGGAGCATCCTGCTAAATCCTAAAACAAATAATCCTATGTTCTCCAAGCTTTATTCCCTGATTCCAGAGGCCACAAAGAGGATTAGGTTACTGTTGGTAGACTACCCCATCAACTCTTTGGCTTCTACATCTATTTTACCTATGGACGCTGATGGTCTTCCCAAGGATAATTGTGATAAGCGCATTGAGAAAGCCTTGAGGAGGGATTTTGAAGTGTCAGCTAGTGCTTTGTGAGCATCTGCCACCGGTTCCGTTTGCCAGGGCGGCATATACATGGGCCTCAGATCTCACGACTGCAGACAGTGGCATCCCTAAGAGCTTAAAAGATGAGCTAAAAAAGATAGCTTTGGCCGCAGCCTTTGCTGCAGATGCATCCTTGGATGCACTTCAATTAGCTGCCAGGGCTATGGCCTGTAGTGTTACAGCCAGGCGTAATACATGGCTCAGAGGTTGGGATGCAGACCAGTCTGCCAGAGCAAAGGTTGCGGCAGTGCCCTTTAGGGGAGTTAATTTATTTGGAGAAGGTCTAGACAGACATTTAGTGGAAGGATTAGATAAGAAGAAAGTCTTGCCTTCAAAGAAAAAGGGCAGGAGAAATAAAAGACGTTTTCAGTCCTTTTGAGAATTCAGAGGAAATGATAGGACTACAATAGATCCTTCAGGGGCAAATGGCAACACAGGGCTAGGGATTCTAGAAATAGGCCTTTTGCAGGAAAAAAGTTCCAAAAAAGGAACTCAGGCATGACTATGCTGAGACTGTGGGCATTCAGAAAGTAGGGGGTCGCCTGCAGCAGTTTTCTCATCAGTGGCATCAGTCACATACCGGTGGGTTCTGGAGACAGTCTCCCAAGGTTATTCTCTGGAGTTCAACAGACACCCCCCATTTCAGTTTCTGGAACTTCCAAAGAATCAGTCAAAAGTCAAACACAATGCTCTCAAGAAGGCCATACAGCATCTCATAGACATTGGGGCCATAGAGAGGGTTCCTCCACAGGAAAAATTACAAGGAGTTTACTCTGTCTTTTTTATGGTCCCCAAGAAGAGTGGGGACGTCAGACTTATTTTGGACCTCAAGTGGTTAAACAAGTTTATAACAACCAAAAAATTCAAGATGGAAACTTAAAGGACGATTCTCTTGGCCATTCAGAAGGAAGAGTTCATGGTGTCGCTGGATCTAGTGGATGCTTACCTGCACATTCTGATCAGGGAGAGTCACTGCAAGTTCCTTCGATTTGCTTACCATGGTCGACATTTTCAGTATCGGGCCCTCCCATTTGGACTAAAGTCATCACCCAGAGTCTTTACCAAGGTCCTAGTGTCGCTGGTAGCGGTACTGAGATTTAAGGGAGTGTCCCCGTTCCTGTATCTAGAGGATATTTTGATAAAAGCACCATCGGCACAGCTGGTGGAACGACATCTGGAGCTGACGATGCAGGTGTCGTCCGAACACGGATTTATAATCAATGTACAGAAGTGTGTGTTGGTGCCATCGCAGACCTTGACCCATTTAGGGGTTCTGATTCACTCAGCTATGGACAGAGTTTTCCTGTCACAGGAGAGACAGGAGAAAGTAGTGTTGTTTCTGAGTCATGTTATCCAGAGTCCTTCGGTAGAACTGATGTCTCTGGCTGCCCTCTTGGGGATGCTGGTTTCATGTCAGGATGTGGTCCTGTGGACCAGGTTTCACACACGTCCTCTACTGAGTTTCCTCCTGCCTTTTCAGGAGGACATAGCTCACAAGAGAGTAAAGTTTGTGAGGTTATAAGATCTAGTGAAGCAAGAGTTGCAATGGTGGCTGGAACCAACCAGGTTTGTCATGGGAATGCCTCTGAGGGACCCCAAGAGACTAGTAGTAACAACGGATGCCAGCCTGTTCGGTTGGGGGGGTGCACATTTTTGGGACACATGATGCAGGGAACCCGGTCACAGTTGGAGTTGGCCAGGAGCATAAATTTTCTAGAGTTAAGGGCAATAAAGTTGGCGCTGTTTCAATTTCTGGGATACCTGAGGGGACATCATGTCCTCATTCACACAGACAATATAACGGCCAAAGCCTTCATAAACAAGCAAGGGGGAACCTGCTTTAGGAGGCTGAGTCAAGAGGCTGCACAGGTGATGGAATGGGCAGAGCACAACATTCTGTCTCAAGGCTGTGCATGTAGCGGGTCAAGAAAACGTAGTGGCAGACTGGTTAAGCTGTCAGACAGTGGACCAGGCAGAGTGGATGCTACACAAGGAAGTATTCAACCAGATCTGCGAAAGGTTTGGTGCGGTGGAAGTGGACCTGTTCGCAACGGCGCAAAACAAACAAGTGGTGGCATTTGTGTCAAGAACAAGAGATCCCGGTGCCATTGGAATGGATGCTCTGAGTCTGGACTGGCCAAAGGGGCTGCTATATGCCTTTCCTCCCTTTCCTCTGATCCCAAAGGTGGTCCAGATCGTGGTAGATCAGAAAGCCAGTACGATTTTAATTGTGCCCTTCTGGCCAAGATCTGCTGTGATTATCAGTAAGGGATCCGTGGCGTCTGCCACGAAGAGTCGACCTGTTGATGCAGGGACTGACCTTTCACCCGAGACCAGAAATGTTGCAGTTAGCAGCCTGGAGGTTGAAAGGCGGCAGTTGAAAGGCATGGGGTATGATGAAGGGGTGGTTTCCACTCTGTTAGCCTCAAGGAAAAAGTCCACAAATTCGGTGTATAATAGTTCATGGCAGGTGTTTAGGGCCTGGTGTGAGGATAGGCGGTTAGATCCGCTCTTGGCCAAGGTGCAGGATATACTAGCCTTCCTACAGCAAGGGTTAGACCAGGGTCTCAGTACGAGTACACTGAAGTGATAGGTGGCAGCCATCTCAGCTGTGAAAGGGGCAAAGAGAGGTAGTCCCTTAGGAGAGCATCCTCATGTTAGACATTTCCTGAGGGGTACTTCACATTAATCCTTCACAGGTACATAGATTTCCCTCCTGCAATCTGAATACTGTCTTGAGAGCCTTATGTGAGGCACTGTTTGAGCCCATGGCTTCTTGCACGGTGAAAGTGCTCACCTTTAAAACAGTTTTCCTGGTTGGCATTACGTCAGCTAAGAGGGTGTCAGAGTTGTAAGTGCTGTCTGTACACAAGGATTTGTGTGTTTTTCATAGTGATAGAGTGGTACTGTGTCTGGACCCAGCCTTTGTACCAAAAGTTAACTCTTCTTTCCACAGGTCAGAAGATATTGTGCTTCCTTCTTTCTGTCCGGACCCCAAGCACGAGAAAGAGAAGGTGTGGCATCAGCTGGATGTCCGTAGGGCACTAAGCTTCTATAGGACTAAGGGGTGGTGGAAAACGGAATCCCTGTTCGTGGCCTTTAGAAATGCGGTGATGGGTAAAGCTGTTTCCGCTTCCACTATTAGCAGGCGGATAAGGGGGTTATCATTGAGGCATATAAGGCACAAGGTGTGGTTCCTCCTGAGGGGATTACAGCTCACTCCCTAAGGGGAGCAGCCACGTCAGCTGTGTACAGGGGTTTTCTGTCCTTAGACATTTGGTAGGAGGGTACTCCAACATGCCCTGTGAGGTGTGGAAGTCGTCATACCCACCATGGGGAGTACTGCTCTTTTATGTCCCAGGAGTTATGGATTGGAGGACCGCCCCGCTTCCAGGACCACCAGAGACTTGCAGATTTTGTTCACTTACCATGAAGCTTCCTTCTCAGTGGGGCGGTCCTGCCCGCCCTGTTTGGAGGGAACGGCTTCCACTTCTCATTGGGGGATATGTTGTCTGTAAGGGTTGGAGTTGAGTGGTGTCTGAGTAGGGGATGTACAGCGTCTCTGTTGATGTCAGTTATTCTGAAAATCTATTGCGTCTGTGTTGTTGTATTCTGTTGCAAATAAAGTTTAAAGGTTGATAATTACAGGCCTCGGTGCACTTTTTCCCATCTGGGAGGAAAGTGGGTCTAATGATTCCTTGTTTTTTTTGTGTGTGTGTCTCTTTAAAAGTTTGGTTGCATGGCTGTGGTAGATAGACTAGAGTGGTTGAGAGAGGCAAGTGTGGTATGATTGGTGGTTGACAGAGAGGGGGAGGAGTTTTGGAAGTGAATCTGGTTGGATGAATATATGAGTCAGTCAAGAGTGACAGTTACAAGTTGACAGTTGAGACAGACAGTTCTGTGTTGAAGCAGTTAGCAGCTGACAGCTGAGGTTGTTCAGTGAGAAAGAGATCTGAAAGCTGAGTGTATAGGAAAAAGTAAAGTTAAGTTTAAATGAAGAAAAGTTAAAGTCTGAGTGTCATAACAAACTGGAGTGAAACAGTGAACATATATGGCATTGAGATAAACAAGTGTTACAAAGTTACCTGAAAAGATCCCGGTCAGTGAGGGAAAAGATTGAGTGTGATACCAAAGCAATTGTACATCATTTACACATTACTAGTTACATTGTATCACCCTTTTATTTATGAATTATTTCAATAAATCCTCTTTTATTCAAGTTTATACCAGATCTGAATGAAATACTTCCCAGGACCACATAGTTCCTCGTAAGCCTTAAACTCGATCTACCAAACTAGTAAGAGCAAAAGTAAAAGTATAAAGGTTTGGAAATCCTTAAAATTTCCTGGTGGCAGCAGAATCTACCCTGTTAAACAAAATAAAGAGAACTTTTAAAGTGAAACTAGTCCTCCCCAATAAGGAGGACGTCACAGGGTCGTTAGTTTTTCGCAGATGATGGGGAGTCATGAGGCTTGAACTGGGCAACCAGAGGACAGGCCCCTCCCCTCCAGTATCAAGTTTGGCCGGCCCTGCAAGTGGAGAGGAGGCGCCAAGTCCCAGGAGTTATGGATTGAAGGACCGCCCCACTCCTGGACCACCAAAAAGGAAGCTTCACGGTAAGTGAACAAAATCTTCCATTTTTGTACACATATGCATGTATTTCATGTTAATTATCATGATCTAAGATTAGCAGGTGAGCACAAATACCAAGACGTAAGGAACTAGGATCAAATATAAACATTTATTTTATTCACACCCCTTTGTCTCCCAATGGAAGTCCTGAACTGGCTTTTTCTCCCTTCTATTTTATTCTCACAATAACCCCGTGAGAGGTATGCTACACGTTGCTGAGAGTGTGTGATTAGCCCAAGGTCACAGAGCCAGTTCCCACAACGCAATGGGGACTCCCAGATCCTAGTCTGACACTCTGACCCACTACACCACTACTTACGCTTAGGACTGCCCCACTCCCAGGACCACCAGAGAAATGGTAATACCATGGTGGCGGAAAGTGTAATCACGTCATAGCTGAACCCTGCAGGGGGTTTTCGAGGCAAAAGATGAACAGAGGTGTTTTGCCAACCCTGCCGCTGTGGAGCAATCCTGGACTTCCTTGTTGGTCTCTCATTCATGTACTAATCAGGGCCAATCCACTTAGTTTCCAAGATTTTATAAGATAGGGCTAGCCTGGACCACCCAGGTTGGGGGAATAAAAACTTTGCAATAACATGAATTCAGAAACTTTACAACAGAGAAATTTGGAACACTCCTATTCTATGCTCTTTCATTCTCTGCTCACATTTCTATAGCAAAATTGACAGTACGGGACACTTTGAAAAAGCTCTCAAGCATTGACATTTTCCTTTTTACTCAAAGCTGTTATCGGTCAGGGAAAAACTTTTAACTGGGTCATGCAAAGCGTGACGTTCATTCAGATGACACACAGAAGACATTGCTTAGGTACAAGATTGGTTTCCAATGGACAGTGATAAAATCCCAATATGTTCAGTGAAGACATTTTCTCAACCAGCAAAACACTGAGCATTCTAAAACCATCTAGCCTAAATTGATGAGCAACAAGACAAGAGGGAGATTGTAAAAAATGCATTCCATTTTAATAAAACTAGAAAACAAGAAGGGAAATTCAGGGGTTACTTTTTCAGAGGAGGCTGGGACGAGACCAGTAGCCAGGCCCTAGTGCAATTTCAAAGAAAACTGTTCAAAAGTATAGATTCAGGTGGGGCAGCCATGTTGGTCTGAAGCAGCAGAACAAAGTTTATTTATTTATTTAGGGATTTATATCCCGCCCTACCCGTACAGCCCAGAGCGGCAACGCCGGAAATAAAACATAGTAAATACAGACTAAAATGGTGCTCTACAGTTCATTTTAAAGTTCAAGATGGTAGATATCCCTCACTGGCGGCCGATGGTCACATGAGCGCCAGAATGATGTTCCTCTTCTGGGCGGCGACTGCCCCCATCCAAAGCCAGGTAGATGATAAATCAGCCACGATGGTGGTATAGTGGCAGCGGCGGCGGCTCCTACTCAAAAGCCTGGCGGAAGAGCTCCATCTTGCAGGCCCTGCGGAACTGCACTAGGTCTCGCAGGGCCCTGATCTCCGCCGGGAACTCATTACACCAGGTAGGAGCCGCCACCGAAAAAGCCCTGGCCTTGGTTAGGGCAAGCTTGATGTCCCGGGGGCCTGGTACCTCGAGGAGGTCCAGACTCCCTGATCGCAGTGCTCTTGGGGGAACATACGGGAAGAGGCGGTCCCTCAGGTAGTCTGCACCCTGGCCATTCAGGGCTTTAAAGGTGAGAACCAGCACTTTGAAACGAACCCGGTATGCTATAGGCAGCCAGTGCAGCGCTTGCAGCACCGGCCGGATGTGGTCCCTCCTCGAGAGACCCATCAGCAGCCTAGCTGCAGCATTCTGCAGTTGGAGTCCAGTGGCACCTTTAGGACCAACCAAGTTTTATTCTGGGTGTAAACTTTCTGAAGTGTGCATGCACACAAGCCAGAATTTTATAGTGATCAGTGGGGACAGCAGAAGGTTCATTAATGTACTTGATTTAAAAACCATTTCAAAATGGCTAAATTTCTCCCACTTTTTGCCATAATACTGGTATCTTACAGCAGCAAATTTTTCTGTCAAACACTGCCTTACTGTATATATTAAAAAAAACAAGATCCCCAGAAAGGAAAATGTGATATGAATTTAATGACAGTCTGTACAAAGCTATGCAGTAAGTGTGGTTCAAAGCTTCTTCTCACTTTTGCCAAGTGTCCATTTATCAGCTATATTTCCTATGCATCCGTTTGCTACAAGGTTACTTGCAAGCTCTCACTGAAGGTTACGAAGTCTCCTTCCCCTTCACTCCTCCCAAGAATGGCCACCAGGCCATTGTAATCAAACAGCTTTGTTTATGCAAAGTTGCTCTGTTTGCACCAGAGAGAGTATTCATTGCTCTTCACAAGGCATTCCAAATATGAAGTCGTCGGGTAAGGATTCTGGAACCATCTGTGCTAACTGATCATCATAAGCTCGAAGAGTCCATAACTTTTCTAACTCATAAATTTCACGTGTCTCTGGCAACATAAAATGGACCACAATACTGCCTATGAGAAGGGAGAGTCAAAATAAGCAAAGGGTGGCTAGATAAAAACTTTCTCCTAACTAATGGTCTTAGTGTGCATATTATACAGTCTTAGCTTTGAAAAACTTCAATTGTATGCTCCAACATATAATTAGCTGCCAGTGGAGGGTTATGGTGGCTATAGATTTCCCCTCCAGTAGACCCCTTTGACCCTCAGAAAGATGATGCCTGGAATTAGGGAACCTCCATGGACCAAGAACTCCAGGTTGGAGGGGCTGCAGTGAGAAGAGGAAAGCAGGCAATGGCAATGTCATCCTTCTGCCAGTATCAGGGGATCAAAGAGGAACTGCTGGGGGAAAAGAAGGCAGGGAATATATGCAGATGCTGTGCTGCGAATTCATCGGTTTCAGTTTTTGTTTTTGAAATTGTTACATTTCAGTTTAACAGATGCATTATTTAATCTGACAGTACTGATGGTATATTAGAGAATTTATTGTTTACATTTAATGTTTTGATCAACAGAAGTGTTCAATCAATAGTAATTGGCTATTTGCATAAAATGCATGTAACAAGACGCCCATCATCAGAACTTGAAAGGGGGCTGATTTCCATCTAATCTCCTGCCTCCACCATCGGATTCTTACACAGTTAACTAATAAGCATGATTCAAAGGCATACAGCATTAGTGTTTAAGTAGCAACTAAAACACACTCTTGAGTGGCTACAGCTCAGGAGTAGCGTGTCTGCTTTGCACACAGAAGGTCTCAAATTCAATCGCCAGCTAAAAGGATAAGGTGGTCGGTGATATAAAAGATGAGACTACCTCAGACTACCTCAGACACTAGAGAGACATGGCCAGTTTGAGTAGGCAATACTGATCTTGATGGACCAGTGGTCTAATTCAATATAAAGCAGCCTCAGGTGTTCACGTGGAATAAAGTAATTTTGGATGTTGTAAAAGCCTGTGTCAACACTAGCACAGATGTTCAGGTGCAAGAAGACACTTTTCAATTGACATGTATTCTTGCAATAAGTCACTCAGCAAGGCTTTGTCTAATGCAGTTATGTTCTGTTAAGTTCCGGTTTTACTGTATACCTCCAGTAATAAATTGCTTCATATCGACAACTTAAGTACTGAATTTATAGTTTACCAAAATCGATACACAACCAGTTATCGGTCTCTTTTCCTTCAAGAAGAACATGAGGTTCAGAATCAGTCTTCAGATGCTTATACTGAAAATAAAGAAAGAAACCAGGCTGAGGAAACATGCTTCGAATGATAAAAATGAAACACAGGAAATTTGCAATTACTAGAATTAAGCTTTCCAAGAGCAATTTACGCTTTTCATTGATCTTTGCATAGACTACCTTTGTGTGTTCCTGCTCTGAATTAACAAATATCCCTTTCTCAATGGTATTTCACCTTAAGCATAGTTCTAGAGTGTTTGTGCAGCTCCACCCACAGTTCCTACTGCGGTACAAAATACCATCTGATTTTAGTGTTCAGCAATATAAGAAATATCCAGACAAGAAAGAGATTGGCAAACCCAACAGAAGGACTCTGAAGAGGAACTCTGGGAGGAGGAGATTGGATTTATACCCTGCCTTTCACTCAGAGTCTCAGAGCGGCTTACAAACTCCTTTCCCTTCCCCTCCCCACAACAGGCACCCTGTGAGGTAGGTGGGGCTGGGAGAGCTCTGACAGAAACTGCTCTTTTCAACAACAGCTCTGATAGAACTATGGCTTGCCCAAGGTCATCCAGCAGCTGCATGTGGAGGAGTGGGGAATCAAACCCA
>NW_015170938.1:391497-408241 GCF_001447785.1 Gekko japonicus
AAACTGAAGCTCAAAGACTTTGGCCACCAAATGAGAAGGGAGCACTCACTGGAGAAGACCCTGATGCTGGGAAAGATTGAAGGTCAAAGAAGACGGGGACAGCAAAGGATGAGATGGTTAGACAGTGTCATCGATGCAACGAACATGAAATTGAGCCAACTTCAGAGGACGGCGGAAGACAGGAAGGCCTGGCGTGATCTGGTCCATGGGGCCGCGAAGAGTCGATCTCGACTGTGCGACAGAGGCAAAGGATGAGATGGTTAGACAGTGTCATCGATGCAACGAACATGAAATTGAGCCAACTTCAGAGGACGGCGGAAGACAGGAAGGCCTGGCGTGATCTGGTCCATGGGATCACGAAGAGTCGGACTCGACTGTGCGACAGAACAACAACTCCAAAGTCCCAGGTTCTTCACATCTCCTTCGTACCTGATCCTTTGTTCTTCCTTCCTGTCCCCTTTTTCTTGCCTTGTATTACAGTGTGGGCAGTAGTTCTGAACTGCAAACTGCCTTGGGTATACCAGCAGAATATAAATACATCAAATAAAACTAAACTGACTTCCTCAATACTCTGACATAGTTATCCTCAAAAAGTTTGCGTAAAGCCATTTTCACAAGGGGCACAAACATTGGGTGGCTATCTACATGGGACGGGCATACAAAACAAAGGGCCTTATATAGTAATCAAGGCATCTAGCTCCATAAGTACGAGTATTGCAGGGTTTTGCCCATACCACTGATCCTGACAGTGTGGGAGGGACACAGACCCAATAAGGAAAAGATCCCCCTACATTTGGAAAGGGGAGGAGCCACCATTCACAACTATAGTACTTTATGGCACAGCAACTGTTGGGGGAGGAGACCTGCTTCTCTCTCATCTTTGTACACTAATCCTCACATCCTTTCATTCATGAACTCTATTTTTTGGTAAATTATCCCCCACCCCGTTTTACAAACACTCACTTTCTATAGTGGCACACCTTTCTTCTGGGATTCCATTTCTCCCATCCATCCCACTATGGAAACTGCTTTCTGTATTGATCCCTTCAAGAACACCTTATAAAACTCATCTTCTCTTTCATGCTTTTCAAAACTGATTTTCCTCCTTTCAGCTCAGTGCTTTGCCTGTTTTCAATTTCTCCCCGTTTACTTCCCTCAAGTATCACATCTACTTTTGACTGTTAAACTAGCAGTAAGCCAATATATCTACCTTCATCTCGAGATGATTCTTACTGACTGTTAAACTAGCAGTAAGCCAATATGTCTACCTTCCCACAAGGAGCGACGATTTAGAATTACACAGGCCACAGAAATATGAGTCTGTGTAATGATTTTCCATGAGCTCTTCTAAAGTCAATACTGTGCCAAATATTTGTATGATCGCAAGTGCAGCTAGGGATATATATGTGCCAATTCAAGCTAGAGCTTTAGCCTGATGCACAGTGAGAAGTCAATTTATCCCAATTTGACTCATTTGTGAGTCAGAAACCCAGCCAATTATGGTACAGTCAGGTTCTGCTATCTGGAAGATATTTTTCTTTAAAATATGTAGTCTGCAAGGTTGCCTGTCTCCTTATTAAGAATACAAAACGGGCTTTAATAAACTTCAGAATGCTTTCTATTTAAATTTATCTCAAATCTGAACAAATTAAAATATTTACCATACCATTTTTATCAAATAGTGGGCCATGGCATTCAGATGCCTTGTAGAAGATCCACTGACAATTATAAAATAATCACTGTATCTCATTTCTGGAGGCAGCTGAATAACACAGATATCTTTGGCATTTTCTTGTCTTAGCAGCGAAACCAGATGGTCGATGCTGAAAGTTGAACATGCATAATCTGAAATGATAAAACTACAGGAAATCAGTGAAAAATACACACATTGGTAGGCATGGAATGATTCATTTTTATATCACTAAAGGTTAATTTCCCTCATCATCTCGGAGTAAGCACTACTGTCTACAGCAGGGCCCCTCCAGCATGGTACCCATAGGTGCCATGGTGCCTGCTGACACCTTTCTTGGCACCCATGAATTATCTTTAGAAGGTGGGGAAGCTGCACCCACCACATGGTGTCAAAACTCCAAAGGTGCCCCAGCCAGGGTCAAAAGGCTACAGGTGTATTTATTTCATTTCATTTGGTTTTTTCACTCTATTGGTCTATATATAAAACTAGGGAAAAGGCCCGTTGTGGAAATAAATACAACAGCCTCTAGAGAGAGGCTCCGAGCGGGTGCCCCGGCCTTGGACACTCAGTGTCAGTTTGCTGTGGTGACCTCAGCAGGGTATGACACTGAGTCCACCATTTTCTCCATTTTCTCCAGAGGAACTGATCTCTGCTACCTAAAGAACAGTTGTAATTTTGAGTGATCTCCAGCCCTCACCTGGAGATTGGCAACAATGGTTCCCCAGAAGGGAATAATTGGTTTGGAGGGTGGAGTCTATAGCTTTGTACCTGTCCGAGGTCCCACGCCTCCTGAAACCTCACCCTCTCCAGCCCACACATCTCCAGGAATTTCCCACCTGGAGTTGGCAACCTTATCTCCTTCCCAGCCAATCATCAACCTACCTTTATTTCCCCCTGACTCTTCAGATTTCCACCCCCCACACACCTGCAGACTCTCCCGTGCTCTGAAGCCCTGACTGCTACGTCACATTAGCTGTCATATGGGGGCCACCTCAGCAGCATATGAGGATACAGAGCCCACCATTTTCTCCAGGGGAACTGATCTCTGCCATCTGGAAAGCAGTTGTAATTCTGAGTGATCTCCAGCCCTCACCTGGAGATTGGACACATTTTACCTCAGAAGAGCAAACTGTTTAGAATGTTAGAGGCAAAAGCCAATCAAGTCGCATATGCAAACGACCTCTGTGTTCCATGCAAATAACCTCTGTGTTCTGACTGGCTGTGGGGGGGAGAGGAAGAGCAAACTGTTTAGAATGTTGAAGGCAGGACTCAGGCAAAGCAGCCAGTGGATAGGGAGACCCTCTGAATGACAGATCAGAGCGCGAACTGATTTTGGAGCGTGTGGAATGTTCTAGAGAAGTGCAATCACCATTCGGCTTTTATTTATAAGGGGATGCCAGCTCTCTGCAAGCTATGGCTTGCAAGCTGGGCTAGGGGAAACACACACCCCTAGCTTGAAGGGGATGTCAGATGCATGAAATGTCACACGAGAACACCACACAGACTAAGGCTTCTTACTGGCCCGACTGAAATAAGATTCCAAGCATGACAGAAAAATCAGCCAAGCATGTGTGTCCTATGCCAATCCTCAATGTAATCAGGGTTGTGCCGGGAGGGAGGGGGCTGTAGCTCCAAGAGCAGCTGAAGGAGGCAGAAAGAATTAACTACTGGAAGCTGTGATGAAGAAACTAGCTGAGCACATTAACAGAGAGTCTCAGATACAGGATACTCCTGTGGTACAGTATGTCATCATATATTCAATAAAGTATTTTATGGCACCTATAGAAGCACCTGAGTCTTGAAACCAACCAGACAGTGCTGGAAGAGGCAGTACATGCCTGCAGTCAACCCCTTGGCACTATATGTTTATGTAAAGCTCCCAAAACACACTCTAGCCCCATAGCTAGAAAGCATACTACAGCATAACCATTTCGACTATAATGTAAAATATTTAAAAATCACTGATGTGCTCAGAGTCCAGCTCCAGGGTCAATTAGCCTGCATTCAAATTCTACAACCCTCCCAGGCCGTAGAGACCACAAGGAGCAGCACTTATCTTAGAACAATACCTCCCCCCCGCAATTCCACCTCCCGCCTTGTTGCAGGGCCAGTACAATAGCCGAGTCTGTGTCCGGTCTCTCCAAAGGCCGTAGTTATTGTGCACGGAGCCACTGTAGGGCTCGCTGCAAGATCAGATCTCGTTTCCTGGTGCTCCCATCAGCCTGGTTTCCACACAGGGGCTGTCCCGCTCCCTTTCCCCTGCCGTAGGTGTGCGCGCGACTCAGCCTCTCTACGCCGCTTCCTCTGTCGCCAATGATTTTTTAAAGGCCACTTTACTGCTTTTAAGAGGGTGAAGGCAGGATGTCCCGCAAGCCTTTGGCTCATGACTCGGTCATCGGGGAGGGAGAACAGCAGACAGTTCCCACATCACCAGGCAGAAGCCTCGTAGGGCCTCCCGGGCTGTTAACAGCCGCTATCCAAGCCAAGCGAAACCTTCCCCAGCATGCCAGTGGGGAGCCGGCGCTAGTCGGCGGCAGCAAAATAAAGCAGGAGTCCAGCAGCTACGACGTCAAGACTGACAAGATTTATTCCAGCAGCAGCTTTCGAGAGTCAGAGCTCACTTCTGCAGATGCATCGCAGCTGGGAAGAAAGCTTATATTGACTTTAAAAAAAAGTGTTTCAAGTGCCACTGGACTCCCGCGGTACTCTGCCAGATGCGCTTGTTAAAGGCTCAAGCAAGGCAGCCAGCCTCGCTGGTTTGGGGGCTTCTTACCGGAAGAGTCCCCGCCGGTATCCGGGTAAGTGTGTGGTTCCTGCCCGACTGCCTCCTCCTCTTGGTTGAACTCCGCTCCCGCAGCCTCCTCTGCGCCTTGCAGCGCAGAGCTACCCACGCCACTGACTCTCCGCCGCGCCACGGAGGCCACCTTGGAGATGAGGGAGGGAGCCCCCACCGGATTCACCACGCGCAGGCCCCTTGTCCCGCCGGCAGCAGCACCAGCGCTTAGTGCTTGAGCGCCCAGCAGCGTCCGCAGGCACCGAACCCTTCGCCACATGGCGCTCGGTTGCTCCCCCGGCCCCTGTAGAACTTTCGCTCTTGCTTCCTCCCCACTGAATGGCGGCTGTGGAAACGATCGCCGCTTGTGGTTGGCCGCGTGTCTCACGTGGGAAAAGGCGCACGCGCTCTCTGCGACAGAGGCCGAAAGGGCTTCTTTGAGGTTCGCCTTGTTTAGCCCGTCCCCGATTTTAGAGTTTGACGTCGTCTTGTTAGCGCTTTTATTTTATTGTATTGTATGTAGGAAACCTTCAATGCGCGCTGCATTGTCTTTGGAAGCTTCATTTTTTAAAAAAAACATGTTCTAAAATTTGTGCACCTGCATCCCGCACAGAGGAGCTGCGGTGGCTCAAGTGGTTAAGACGCTGAACTGCAGGCTGTGGAAGGTCAGTAGTTCAGCAGTTCGAGACCCGGGTGCCGCATGATGGAGTGAGCTCCCATCTCTAGTTCCAGCTCCTGCCAACCTAGCAGTTCGAAAGCAAGAAATTGCAAGTAGATAAATAGGTACCACTTTGGTGGGAAGTTAACAGCATTCCGTGTGCCTTGATGTTTAGTCATGCCAGCCACATGACCACGGAAACGTCTTCGGACAGCGTGGGCTCTTCGGCTTTGAAACGGAGATGAGCACCGCAACCCTAGAGTCGGATTCGACTGGCTTTCGAGCAAGGGAACCTTTACCTTTACCTTTACCTATCCCGCACAGACTTGGGTCTACTGTAGTCCTTTAACATTTTTGCTCAGGTAGCCTGATGTCCACTTCCTAAAAGGAAGGACAGGATTGCCTATTGAAGCGTTTCTTGGCCGCAATATGTTGCAGCTCAGGGGACATATTTGGAGGGTCATTTTTAATCCTGACCACCCCAGTCCTCTGGCCCCCGTTCCGTTATTGAGTGGGGGAATGCCTTTGCTGGCCTTTCACAGCACCGGCTGGAGACGGCCGTTGGAGGGAAGGGTCCAGATTCAGATGGGGGGATGCTGGGGGTGGGTGCTGGTTGCCACGGTTCCCTGCCCAGGACTCTGAAGACCATCGGAGGGTGTCAGGAGCTCAAGGGAGGCAGACCTTGCTTGGTTCAGCTCCCTTGTGGCCTGGAAGTCATTCCACTCCATGGACTTTCATCCCAGCCCAACTAGTCCATAGGGCCACGTGAGAAGGGCTGGGCTCTGGGGAGCAGGAACCACTCCCACCCACCCACCATGAGCTCTAAGAGGGCATAAGAAGTGCCCAGAGGAGGGGATATTGGAGGCCCTGTGGCCAGACCTTGAGCCCTGCAAGAGGGTCCTCCTGAGGACATGGAGTGTGTCCCCTTGGGAAAGAAACGGGAGACCAAAACACACACCAAGGGCGAGGAATGGTACCCAGGCCTCGGCCCCGGCCTTTGAGAAGAAGTGGGGTGCCAGGCAGTGTTCCCTCTAAGCTGAGTTAGTGTGAGCTAGCTCAGTTTTTTAGCCTCTGGCTCACACATTTTTGTCTTAGCTCAGGAAGGAGTGCTCCAAATTGCTCTCTCATAACTTTAATGCCAGTAGCTCACAAAGTTGAGTTTTTGCTCACAAGACTCCACAGCTTAGAGGGAGCATATGCAACATGGAATAGTGGTTAGACTGTCGGTCTGTAGTCTGGGAGGAAAATCCATGCAATATCTTTTTATATTTTATTTTATCTGGGAGACCTAGATTTGAATCCCCACACTGCCGTGGAAAAGCTTGGTGGGTGACATTAGTCACAGGCTCTTTTTGTAGAAAAAGCCCAGCAGGAACTCATTAGCATAATAGGTCACACCCAACAGCAGAAACTCATTAGCATATTAGGCCACACCCCTGACAGCACAGCTCATTAGCACATTAGGCCGCACCCCCATGTTACCAGAAGTGTGGTCATCCAGCCACACCCACCTTTTGCTTCTTATTCTGTTTACCTTGTTTGTTGTCAAAACCCAGGGCTTTTTTTGTAGCAGGAACTCCTTTGCATGTTAGGCCACACACCCCTAATGTATCCAATCCTAATGAGTTTCTGCTGTTGGGTGTGGCCTATTATGCTAATGAGTTCCTGCTGGGTGTGGCCAACTCGGGAGCCAGCCAGAACTCCGTCCCTGTGCGTTCCTGCCCAAAAATAGCCCTGGTCACACACACTGCCTAATCTACCTTCCAGGGCTGTTGTGAGAAGACAGTGGAGGAGAGGAGGACTAAATAAGCTGCTTTGTGTCACCTTTGGGGAGAAAGGTGGGATATAAAAGCAGTAAATAAATAAATCTTGAGCCCGTTAAAAGTCTTATTGTTTTAGATGGGACAGAGATGGTAGCCAGTGTAGGGTAGTGATTAGGAAGTTAGGGAAGGAGAGGTTTGTTTTACCTGGGGGGAGGCCATGGCTCATGCTGCAATCCCATTACCGTAAAATATTTTACGGCCATGAGGTCTTGTTTTTTTGATATCATTTCAGAAATAAAAGGGGTTGTGTGTGTGTTCCTGTTAGGCTTGCATCAACCCCTGAGAAATGCTACTTGGGTCCTGTCGGCAGCCCAGGCTCATTTTGCTGCTCAGCCTTCAAATTCACTATGTGCCCCTGAGCCTATCACTGTGTCTGCATGTAGCTACACCAATGTTTTTCGGTGTGGCCACATACAAGCCATAGTGACAGGCTGTAGTAATGGACAAAAGTAGTAACAGAATGCAGTCCAAACACATTAGCAAGCCATCTGGAGAGGAAGGTGCACATTTTCAAAGGTCCTGCCCAAGTTTTTCTTCTGTTACCCCTTCATGGATGTCGTTTTCCCTGCTGTGCCAACAAAGGTCTTTTAAAATAAATCAGTATTTGCCATTTCATGTGGTGTAATAATATTACAATGATCTAATGCCATGAACTGTTAGTTCCTCTGAATTTCCAGCTTCCATTATTTAAAGTCTCTAGTGCTTTCCATTATGAAGTAAAACAGACAAGACTTTTTCAAGAAAAGAAAAGAAAGCTGGGAATGTAGAGGAACTAATTGATCGTTATGACAGTATTGTACTAAGCCCAATAACAATTACTGATTTATTCAAAAGTGCTCAAAAAACCCTGGTGGCGGCATGGCAGAGGAAGAACGGAGAGCGAGTGGCCGCTGGCAGAGGACAGGTCACGCAACATTTCTCTGGATGCTCCATTGCCAGGGCAACAGGATCGTCACTGTATGGATGTATCCTCTCTTAGCCTTATCCTGGATTTTAAAAATGTTTAACTCTGAATGAACCAATTGTGCTGCAGAGATATAGTCTAGGTTAACTCCTTTAATTCTTATATAGTTCTGACTCATTAACTGCCTCTGCCAGATGTATGCAGTGAGGGGTCATGTTTTTGTAGGTGATTAGAGAAACTTGGATCTCTACATATGACCAGGGGCAGATTGGTGATTATGGTCACCAAGAAGAGTCCTGGTGGACCGATGACCTGCGAAACCGTCCCCCCACTGGAGCCACCCAGTCCTGGGCCTCAGTTCACTGTAGCCCAGGCTAGCCCTATTTCGTCAGATCTCAGAAGCTAAGCAGGGTTGACCCTGGCTAGTATTTGGATGGGCAACCTCCAAGGGATACCAGGGGCATGACTCAGAGGCAGGTTGTGGCAGATCACCTCTGAAACATCTCTCGCCTTAAAAACAAGCGCGCCACCTAGTAGGGCATAACGCTAAAAGACCTAGAACTTCTGGCTGCCAGACAATCTTAGGATCTCCTGGCTATACTACACACACTGCCATATGATAATTAATTAATTAATTAATTAACCTCACTGTTACAAAGGATGGGACAGGGCTGCTCAAACCAGACTCCCGCTGCCCAGCCACCTTGGCCAGATACCTCCTACTCTGGGCTGGCTGGGCCAGTGCTCCCTCTGGGTGGGGCAGTGTCAGTGTGGAGCCCTTTTCCAGGGTCATCCCCCCCCCCGGCCATCCATCCCTGAATATGTTGGCTGCACCAGTCCCAACACAAAACCAAGCAGCAGGTATGGCACAGAGAAAGCAATCGTTCAAAATCAGCAACAGTAGCCATGAGAGCAGATAGTAAGGCTCCTTCTGTACTGATTTCCTTTCATAAAGGTTTGATGCTATCATACCTCAGTAAATGTGTGTGTACGTATAAAAATACACATATAAATTGCCAGTTCCTAATATGATACTTAAGTTTTATTTCCTTAGACGCACGGTTGAGATTTACTTGTCTGCCATCCTCCTAGACTGTGCTTTATGCATTTCAATCGTGCTAAAATGGCAGCAGTTTCATGACGTTGCACAAGAACAGCCGGGGGGGGGGGAACCACCCGTGAACAAAGACAAATGAAGGTCTATCACCTGTTCCACAAATCCTGCCTTAACATGCATGTCAATTGCTCTGTACATGCAGATTTTTACATGCTATGAAGCAGTGATTGCCTAACAGTGTCATCTCTAAGCAGTTACACCCTTCTATGTCCACTGAAGTCAATGGCCTTAGGAGGTTATAGCTGTGCTTAGGATGGCATTAGTCTCCTAGTAGATGTGCATCAAGTATACACACAGGAAACCCAAAACCCATGCACAATTGCCCATGACTCCATACACAAGTTATTGCTGTGCCTGGTAAAGATGTCCATGTCGGAAATTTGGAGCACGTAAAGAGGCCTAACATTAAGAATACTTATGCTGTAAAGAATGAAACAGGCAATAGAGAAAAGGCAAGACCCCTCTGGTTCTGCCTAAATTTTCCAAACTTGATGGTTGTGGCAGGGATTAATGCGGTTTTGTTGGTATTGGGAAAGATATGGAAGTCTGAACACCAGCAGTTTATGTGGGTTAAAATAAGATATTTATTGTAAATTGCATGAGAAAAGGCCTCTCTCTCTCATGGCCAGATACCCCTTAGAAGATTTAGTAAGGATGCTCACAGATTAAAATATTATACATATTATATTTTTACAGCATACCTCAAAACTACAGTTTCTAAAAGTCCTGGATATACATGGCAGTGCCTATGTAGCATGTTGCATTCCATTAACAGAAATATATGGGCTTTAACTTGCTATTCCTTCCAAACTGACAGGTTGTAATAAATGGAATATCCTGTTCTTACCACCTTTTACTTCAGACTGAAATCACAGTCTTGCTTCCTACGAGGCAAAAGATGCATGCGTCATCTCTCCTTCATTTCTCAGTGTGTTTTTTAACCTTAAAATCAGCTGTGTGGGGTGGGGGGTTGGAGCCATAGTACTGGGAAAGGGAAGCTTTAACTCTTTTTCACCATACCATTTCCTGGAATGTTCTTATAAGGAAAGAAGGCAGCCATGGGATGCCTCCTTGCAGCCTGGGTAGGCCAGTTTCAACTGAGAAAACGCTTGAAGGGAAAGCGTTAATCCCCACCCTTACCCAGTTGCTTTGGCCTGGATCTCAACTGGACCCCCATTTCCCACAACTGCTTCTTATGACCTAAACCCATGCTGAGAAATCAAATTACAGATATTGGCTCCACAATCACTTACACGTACCCTCTAGCTTTTTATATATGTGTTTGTATGCCTACGCCAGGAGTAAAAAATGAAGCTGGTGGAACTAATTCACATTGCCAAACCTTTCTAAAATAAGATTTCTTCACTAATGTTTGCAGAATACTGATATTTTTTTGAAGATCTATTTTCCAACCTTCTGGAACACCTTTGATCCAGTATCCTAATACTGTACCAATAAACTAAAAGTTGGTTCCACCACTTGCACCATTGTGAACTTGGAGTATACCAAGTTAGAAGAGTGTGGGTGAATCAGCTGGTTCCACACACCAGCATGAGGTTTCTTGACTGCTAGGACAACAGCTGTTGCAGTAAGCACATTGGAATGCTTAGCAATTGGGGGGGGGGATATAGGGGAGGCTTTGTTTTGGTCCCCGATTCTAAATTGAAATAATGCAAGCATATCATCTTTGTGGCAGAGCCCATGCATGTAAAAAACTTTTCACACTTCCAAATACACCCCTTTCAGGAAATGAAATGCAATATGGTACAAGACAACTCCATACCACTTTGTGTTCTGCCAAAGCAAAGGGAGGGAGAAATTATTGTGGGCTGAAGACTCATGAGTAGGTAGGTGTCAAGATATTAATGTGCTGCCTGTGGACATCCCCAAGTACATCCCAAGGGAACTGTGCCTCAACTAATTCAGTGCCCATTGTGTACCATGCTCGTCTTCATACAGATAGGAGAACTGTTCGCCGGTAGTGCAGAGGATGGAGGAAACAGACAGCAACTCACTAGAGCAATTTGGCCCTGTCAGTCTAATTTGATGTCATCTGCCTAAATGATATACAGAGTGGCTGAATACTGGTCCTTTTACAGGTGCCAATTACAGTTTTCAAACTTGCCAAACTGAATAATGTGCACGTCTCACCACGGAACAGGGGAAACTCAGACATAATTCTTCCCCAGCTCAGTGGGACTGACTCCCCTAGGACTTCAGCTGAAGTTCTTCAGAGGAAAATCTTCTCCCCAAAACATATCTTCTGATATTTCTGAATAATTAATTTAGGAAATGGTATATAAATAATAATTTTAAATGTTTTTAACCTAATATACTGTAGCATAACTAAGAGCATAAGCAAATAAAATGTTCCATTTCTCAAAGAAGTGCCATTTTATACTTCTAAATGAACTGAACAGCAGTTACTGCTATTACTTCTGCACATGTTGGCAACGTGTCAGAACTCTTCGTTTGAACAATGTATGCTTCCATTGAACTACAATTCAACGTAAAGCCCCAAATTAATGGAAACAGCTGAATTTATGCTAGAGAGTTAGATAATCCCAAGATTGTTTTTTAAGAGTGGATCCTTCTCATTGTTTGCTGGGAAGAGAACAGCCTTAAAACGGTTGAAGTAAACATTTAGCCCCTCAGTACTGGCTGCTTGTCCTGTGTTCCGGTTAATAGGCTTGTATTCTTTGTATCTCCTGGAAGAAACATTTTTAAAATTAATTACTGAAAGGTCTTCCTGTGATGGTGCACTGTCATGACATTAACAAAACTGTAGTATGAAAAAGGTCCCCAAGCCATTTCATTCTCCCCATACAAAATACCATTGCCCAGAACATCAACATTCTAATGAATTCCATGAGAACTGTAGGGTGTTATTAGCAAAGCAGATAATTGCAGCTCCAGGTAAAGCAGATTTAAAAATACAAAACCAATGGAAAGTTTACAAATGTTTACTGCTTGCTGTTCACCACCGAACTTACTAAGCCTTATTTGTAGGGGCAAGACCGTGAAGGGAGAAAATGGATTTTTAAAATATGATGTGAAAGACCTTTGCATGAGACTCTGGAAAGCCTCTGCCACTCTGAGTAGACAATAAGAACATCCTGACATTAAAGTTTTACAAACAGGGATTCCCAAGGACTTGTGGTGGTGGTGGGGAGCATGTCATCACCCCATGCCCATTATTTCTTCTTTCCCTTCCCTGGCAGCCCCTATAGTCTTTCCTTTTCCTGCTTCCTTGATCACAGAAGCGGCCTTATACTGAATCAGACACTTGATCCATCAAATTCAGTATTGTCTACTCAGACTGGCAGTGGCTCTCAGAGTCTCGGGCAAAGGTCTTTCACATCACCTGCTTCCTAATCCTTTAACAGGAAATGCTGGAGTTTGAATTTGGGACCTTCTGCATACCAAGCAGACTTCTCTACTTTCCACCCAACAGCCAATCTACCTTTATCTCCCTCCTCCATCTTCAGCCTTTCTTTCTTCCATTCCCCTAGTAGCTTTTACTCAAGAAAAAGTCTGACCAAGTTGTGCAGTGGCTGTCAGTGAGCTAGGCTGAGTCGCACAGTGGCTGTTGGCAGGCCAGGCCCAGTAGCACGGTGGCCGCTGGGCCAAGTAGAGTGGGAAGTGAGTTTCTGGTGGTTGCTGCCAGGCTTTTCCCAGGGAGGTCCTCCTCCATCAGGGAACATGACAGGGGAGGGAGAGGAGACGCATTCCAGGGATGTTTTAGCCCCCTGCTCTTCCCATGGCTTTGCTCTACAGAAAGCAAGACTTGGGAGGTTCTGCAATACTGTTGTCGTTATATAGCAACTTCTGAAATGGGAACTGAGAGTTGAGTGGGCATTCTTTTCTTTTTTTAAGCTACAGATGTTTCTGTTGCTTTGGGGAGTTTGAATCCCTCCTTTTTTTAAAGATTTCATATTTTTCTGCAAACTTGGGACTTCAGATTTGTAGGAAAAACTGGCCAGAGCTGTCCTTTATTTCATTTTGTGGATCTGTTAACCCACACTTCATGGACCAGTGCAGAACTAGATATATCATATCCTGCTTCTCAAGTCATTCTGGAATTTGGCAAGCCAGAGCACCCTTTCAGATCCCATCCTTTACTTCCTATCTTTCCCCTACCTACCTGATAAGTATGCATTAGCCATAGCCCAGCAACACTGTGAGGTCCATGTAGAATAAGTACATTGTGCTTACCAGGCTATTTATCCTGTGCATATACAACTGCTGCAATAGCATACAGAAAAGAAAGTTGTGTGTGAAGCTGGCACTTATCAGCCATTTCTAAATCTCTGCATAATGGCTCATTGGGTTCATTTAGCCTGGAATTGCCATGATTTGTTTTCTAAGTTTTAATGGAGAATGCCAGTGATGTTACTGGCCACAAATTGCATTCCAGTATTTTCTCTAATGTCCTACCATCTTTTCAAAGACAATTTCTTGTGGTGATTTTTTTAAACATAAAACTTAGCTTGCCACTGCAATTATCTAGTGTGGACCATAAAAGTACCATTAAAGGCTATCATTCCTCGATATTTTCCTTCTTTCCTTCCAGCTTAGGATGCAATCTGAAACATACTTACCAGTGAGTCTAAAGCATATATAGTCAAAATTAAGTCCTATTGAACACATTGGGACTTATTTTTGATTACATATGCTTTGTTATTTACTTATGTAGTTACTTTTACTGTTATTTACTTATTTCCTGTTCTGTTCTACTACAGGTCATGGCATTCATGAATCAACTGTTAATTATTGGGTTTGTTTTTTAGAGGACAACGGTAGGGAGGTGGAGGGAGACAACCGTTGGGAGAAGAAGAATCTGTGGTGAATGATTCTTCCTTGTAAATGTGTAATAAGATTGTGCCTCTGTGGATGGGCATTACTAGGGTTTGATAGAGAATATTAAGTGTCATGTAGAACCCCAGTCCAGTTTAATTTCCAGGCTGATTGCTTTAATCCTTCAGCAGCACAAAACAACCCTTGCATAGATAGCAGAAATCTCCTTCTGAAATAATTAGGAATCTAGATCCAGGAACTTACTTGTAGAGGAAGAAAGTCAATACAGCAGCAAACACCACCAAGAAACCACAGGCGATGAGAACTCCTTCTGCTGTTCTTGAAAATGACCCTGCAGCTTGAACAACAAGTTGAAGACAGCAGCTTCAGGGAATGTCTGAACTGTGCTTACTTTGAGGATCAAGTATGCTCCAGCCTACATGGCTTTGAGGCTCCCACAGACTCTTGGACATCAGTATAGCTGATAGGGACAGTTATGGAATCTAGCTTGTTGACATAGGACCACCTGCGAGAAATGTCTAGCTTCTGAGGGACAGCTGTCTAACACACAGGTGTGTGTGGGGGGGGAACCTCCAAAATCAATGGGAAACTAATGCAATGATTCATTCAGGACTCACCTCCACTGATGGATATTAGAGTACTTGTGAGAGCCAGGCTTGTTGCATCTCCCAGGGTGATGTTTACACAATAGGTTCCAGATTCATTGAAGGCCCTTCTTATGGTCAGCAAACACTGGTCAGTGATGTCAACGGGGTCACATGCCTCATTCTGTAAGACCTGGCATGTGGGATCAGCTATTATAGTGCAGGCATCTGTAGGAAGACTGAGGAGAGAAAATCCAAAAGAGAATGGATCACATTTGTTACTCAGTAGACAGCAACGTTATGTCTATACCACTTTTCCATTAAACTATGCCAGAGGTAGTTAAAATAACTCGTGGGCACTCAATTAAATTGTTGAGAAGTAGGGTTAGAACAGATAAAAGGAAATACTTCTTCACTCAAAGAGTGATTAACACATGGAATTCACTGCCACAGGAGGTGGTGGTGGCTACAAGCATGGACAGCTTCAAGAGGGAATTAGATAAACACTTATGTTCTTATAATGATTTGAACATGAAAGACAGTTGACCTTTAAAGGTTTTCCAGTCTGGAGCCAGCATACTTTAAGGACTGCCTAATCCCATGTGAACCTTTCCAACCACAGTAAGACGCAGGAAGGGGAAAACAAACCTGACCCAAAAACTGAAATCAAGAACCAAAAGGGTGAGAACAAAGTCTAATGAAGGGCCAATATTAAAAACCTAGTTAAAACTTATAATATACAAAAATACAAGTATTTGTTAGAAATACAGTTAAAAACATACATAAGGGCCCAATGAAAGCCTTGTAAAAAAGTATAGCCTAAACACAAGGGTCAATACACATGACCTGACGCATTTCTGCCCTATTGGGGCCTTCTTCAGAGGTCAAACAATATTGAGGTACACAAAACTTAAATACATATTGCAATAAGATAACCAATACGTGAATATTGAACCAGGAAGAGGAAGGTTAAGCAGCAAGATCTAAAGACACATGACAAAGTTGCTTGTGAGGCCTCAAAAGGTGAAAGTCATGTGTCTGATGCCAAATGCACAGTTGCTGTGTTAGAACATCTTCCAATTACTTCCAATTTAGATCCAAAAAGCACCTGTGTGGCTATCAAAGTCAGAGCTAGAGTGTCCTCAAGCACATCAGACACTGGCTGAGTACCTGTGACAACACAGAATGTCCTGAACTTTGTATAGGTCCTCGTGCTGCTTATTGTTGGTGGGAAGGAAGGTGGAGAATGAAGAGGACTGAATTTTGCATATATCCTTTGATTTCCTACCTTTTTCTGATGGCTAGCTTCACTAGGTGAAAAATTAGCAGAGCTCCATATAAAAGAGTGTTCAACTCATGCACATCTGTGCCAGGCCAATAGCCAGATTTTGGGGGGGGGGGGATAGAGGGCGGTTTAGTCACATCCCCAGTTTAGTATGATGCCTAATTTAATTAACAAAGCTAATTTAATTAATGGACCTAATTTAATTATTGGAACTCTCAGGAAGGGGTTTCTTCCTCCATGAGACCCTGAGAGGTCTTCCACCAATGCTACTCAGGAGTTAGTGGAACGGCCAATGCCACAGCGGGCTGAAGGCACTGATTCTCAGCCTATTGAAGGCAAGGGGGAGCCATGGGAGAGTCAGTGGGACACCATGATAGAGCAGCCATTGTAAACACCCCAAATGGCCCCACCTCCATTTTTTTTTGGACTTGCTTCTGGTGTGCCTTGAGCCAGCTACTCTTAGGGCTACTGCAGCTGCTCCAGGAGGTCCATCCCTCGTTTTTCCTTGTTGTGCTTTGCTTTTCTCCTGCCCTGAGCACAGCCTCTGGGGCACATGGCATGTCTGATAGCAGCTTTCTCAGTGGGTACTGCTTTGGTAAGTGGACATTCTTTTTTCCTAGTGTGAATAGGCAGCATCCAGCAGTATGGAGACGAGTGGCAAAACAGCACTAACTGTGATAGACCACGGCCAAGCAGGAGGGGAGTGAGAGGAGCAGCCTATGCATGGCCTCACATGGTCTTCCTGCTTCCACAGCCGGCTTCTCATTTGAAGGCCGCCCCTCTCCCTCCTCTCCTGCTCAGCTCTATCTTCAAACTTTGCCAACATGAAATGAAGGGCCCCCTGCCCACACTGCAGGTCTGGCATCTTCCCAGAGGGGGCTGGGCACATCTGCAGGTGGCATAGCCCCCTTCGGCCCCACATGGCTATGGGCCTGATCTGTATTCTGTTGCCAGAGTGGGATGCAAAAGCCATAAGAAGGGCTAAATTTAGAACAAACCAATTAAAATATCCCTACTGTATCAGCAAGGGTATTCTAATTGGTTTGTTCTAAATTCACAAACAATGCCCAATTAGAATATCCTATGACT
>NW_015170939.1:0-6917 GCF_001447785.1 Gekko japonicus
ATGGAGATCTAGTTTGGTGTAGATCTGGGTCCCTTTAAGGTGATCTAGGAGTTCATGGATTAACAGGAGGGGGTACCGGTCTCAACGGTGATTTTGTTGAGTGTCCTGTAGTCATTGCAGAGCCAAAGCTCCCCACTTTTCTTCTTGATGAAGAGGACTGGAGCTGACACAGGAGATGTGGAGGGCTGGATGAAGCTGCACTTCAAGTTCTTAGCCAGAAAGTCCCATAGAGCAACTAACTCAGGTTCTGACATGGGATACAGGCGCCCCACAGGCAAAGGCGCCCCAGGCACCAAGTCGCAATCATACGGTCGGTGAGGGGGAAGCTGATCAGCCCCCTTCTCCTCAAAGACATCTGCAAAATCTGTGTATACTTGAGGGAGTTGAGGACTGCCAACTGGAGCAGCATCCGCGAGTTTAAAGGGTGGATCCAGGTGGGGGCATGGTTCTTGGAAGCGTAGCTCATGCCGAGCCCAGTCCAGAACAGGGTTGTGGGTCATTAACCAGGACAGACTCAGGATGAGTGGGAAGTGAGGCATGTGTGCAACATTATATTGGACTTGCTCTTGATGCTGGTGGATCTGGAGGGTGACGAGGCACATCTCCTGGGTTACTGGACCTGAACGGAGGAGGCACCCCACTGACTTCCCATCAAGCCCAGTGTCATGGGCTGGGGTAATAGTCAAAGGGAGTCCAGAACAGGCCAAAGTCAGGAGCCAAGAAGACAGTGCAAAGTCCAAAATCACTAACCAGAAGTGTAATCCAAAGCCAAGCCATGGTCAGGAGCCAGGAATGCAGAGCCAAGTACAAAGCTACGGGGTCCAAAGATCTAGGTGCAAGAGCTGAGTGGATGCAAGCAGCACGAAGCTGGCTCGTTACTTCCATGAAGAGTATTGCCCAGAGTGTGGCATTAAATGCTGTTACCAATTAGCCAGCTGCACAATCGGCCAGGCTCCTGTTAGAACTCTGGGCTAGCTGAGCGTCTCCCCTGTAGCCTGGCCTCTCTTCACCTGGTTGCTACAGTTTGCCGCAGTCACTCCCTTAAATGAGTCACATGTGGGGGTGAGTCAGGAAGACTTTCAGCTTGCAGTTCTTCCTTCTTATATGAGCCAGGTGTGAAGACCGCTGTTACAGGCACTTGCCAGCTATCCTTCTCTGCTGCTTCAGAGGGACCAGCTGTGATTTCTGCAGGCTCTGTCAGCTCATCCTCATCCACGCCCATGACAAAGAACTCCAGGAAGAAACTCCTGGAGACCTCAAGAAAAACTTCTTTGACCCAAATGGACCTGGTCAGTGGGTGGGGGAAAGAGAGATTTTAAAAGTCCTTGGAGCAAGGACTCTTTTGGTGCTGATTTCATCAAAGCAGACAGAACTCTTAACTGAGGTCTGAAGGAGGCAACCATTGCCATGTGTTGGCCTCAAGAAAACTTGAAGGCAATGGAGTACCTGTAAAGATCTGTAACTTTCTAAGCTGAGGAGACTGCCTTATATTTAACAACAGATAGGGCATGTATAGAGGGAGGGACAGAGGAATTTCATTTTACCCTTTTCTTTAGAATCCCTTGCTCAATTTGGTACTTTGCTAAAAGCATGTTTGTGAACAAATTTATTTTTTAATAAATGCTTTATAACTTTTGATCCTGGTAGTAGTTCTCTGTGCCACATAGACCTCCACTGTCTTCAGCATGCTATTTTAAAAGGAGCACCACAAAAAAGGGGAGGGAAATCAGTTAACAAGTGGCTACTCCACTAGTGGTGCATAAGGCAGTAAGCGGTCCCTGTGGTCACTAGACTCTGGAAAGCAGGGGAAACAGAGGCAGGCCTCAGAATGTGGAAGGAAGCTGGGAGTCCTGACCCCCACAGTGGGTAATTCCTACAAAGGTCAGGTGGTGGCAGTGGTTGAACTAAGAAGGAGAAAATCCCCTCCAAGTGTCGGGAAAACCCAGGAGGGCAGGGTGGAACAGGGCCTGCAGGCCAAAGCAGGACTGTCCTACCAAAATATGCTTTTTAAATATATATAAGGGACAGCTGTAACTCCCTTATCAAAAGTCATATGGTAGGGCAGGAGGACTAAGCAACCCAAGCAGGCTTCCCTAGAACATCAAGGAATGTTTGGTGAAGAGGAGCTCAAATATTACATATAAACCACTGAGGAACTCTGAACAAGGTGGAATCACCAAAGCATGTGGGGACTGCTTCCATTTGGAAAGCATCCACTCACATTGTCCTCTGATTGTCCATTTTCCAGGCTGTCTCTCTTTCACAAAGCTTGTTTACTAAAATCTTTTCTGAAAGAACACATTCCAAGCAAGTTAGTATGCTGTCACAACCAGAAGTCTTGAATTTTGGGGTCAATTTTCTTTCTGACACCCCCCTCACAGCTGTGATTCCTGATCTCTACCCCACCCCACCCCTCGAGAGAGCTGTTTGAGAGCTTAACAAAAGCACTAACTGCTATAGCACTACACTATGAGATCCAGTGTGGTGCAGTGGTTAACAGTGTTTGACTAGTATTTGGGAGACCCATGTGGACACTCCATTGCCAATGGATGTAACTCTGCATTTGTAGCAGCGATGAATGCAGAATAGAGAATTCTCACCATGTGAAAGCAGCCAGAGATGCCTGAAAGAGGTAAGACTAATGGGTTCAATCCCAGTGCAGATCCTTATCTTAAACTTAATACAGTTATGCCTTTAATTCACACAGTACACAGTACCTTATGTGGACTTCTTTATTCTACATCCATATGCAAACCTTGTTGCTGATTTCTGAAAATGCCATTTATAAGAATTAGGACTGAGACAGAATAGGAAAACAATCAAACACAATATTCATCAGTGTAAATGAATTTGTTTTATGCGTATGTATTTATATATGCATAGATAGAACAAAAATCCTAATTAAAGACTTTTTTTTACACTCGCAGATTGAAGTGTCCTATGAGTAGAACCCATATGTTAATAGTTAAAACTCTCTGGTCTGAGGTTTATGTGTGCATATTTGGCAAAAGTTGAGCTACTAGAAAGTGAATGAATCCTTACCAGGAAGCAATTATCATTAGCACATTCATTTGTGGGCCTTTTTACACATAAATTCTCTTTGTAAATACTGAACTCCTACTTGATGTGGAATTCCATTATCTCCTAGCCATTTATCCAGGATTTGTGTTAAATTAAGTACCTCACTGTTCCAGTCTCCCCCCCAATGATCATAATAAAAGTTTGAAAGAAGAATCTATTACAGTTCATTAGTTTCCTTAGTATTTGTTGCTTACCCTGTTTGTTCCTCAGTTCACCGTTAGAATTAATATTTAGCTTGCATTATGCAAAGGCCACTTATCAATGCTCAAATGTTATTTGTAGGGTTTCTGTGTCAGCGCCCCTGCCTTGCTAGTTTCATCAGACACTCCTGGCATCTGGAACCCAGTTTCCTTTTTTATCATATTAATATCACAGGCAAATTTCTGAAAGGTAGCTTGTTATTCTTTCATCTATGTAATTGATAGAGATGGAAAACCAAGAATCCCCACTATTTGCCTCCATAAAACATTATCCGTTGCAATTTTATTTCCAATTTCCAAACAATTTTCCACTCAGCTTGCTGTTTCTCTTGGGCGCTTTTTTATTTATTTACTTTTAATCTGATTTAGCCTTGCCTGTAGCTATTTAAAATTAAAGTACAGTGAACACAATGTGAAGAATATTATTTTCAGTAGCATTTCTAAGGAGCTTAAGGTACTGTTATTGCCTAACAAATACCAGCCTGATAATATATAGCATGGGACTGGTGCCTGCAACCACTTACTCCCCGTTGGGTAATTCTTCAAATGATTGACCTAACTCTTGTCTTCCACTTTGGCATATCATCCACAGGAGAAGGGTCTTGCATACACTAGTGACTGTTACATGAATCTATTATAAGTGGGTCACAATAACTTCTTTAAGGTTTGGATTAGATTTATTTAGTTATTAGCCATTAGCTGTGGTAAAATTGAATAATTTCATAACCTAATAATATTTTCCATTTCCACTTTACAAATACAAATACAGTACCTTTATTGGCATAAACCATTTCCACTTAAACGTTTTCAATTGGACTGTCTTTTCCATATCTTAACAGCAAGATACGAACATAAGAAGAGCTTTGCTGGATCAGAGCAGTGTTCCATCTAGTCCAGCATCCTGTTGCACACAGTGGCCCTTTGGAGGGCCAGCAACAGGACATAGAGGCCAAGGCTTTCTCCTGATGTGGCCTCCTGGCACTGGGAGGTGATGTGGCTGATTGCCTCTGAACAGAGTTTCCCCTCAGTCACCATAGCTAGTAGCTAGTAGCCACTAATAGACCTATCCTCCATGAATCTATTTAACCCTCTTTTAAATCTTGCTGTGTACAGTCGTATTTCCTTCTGTTCATCCTGAATCTACTGCCCATCAGATTCATTGGATGTAATGACATATATAGAAAAAAGAAAGTTTTAAAGAGGTGTAAAACTCATGACCCACAAAGCTGACCGTAAATCTCCTGATTTCCCTGCATTCTTGGGAATGCAAAAATTGGGGAGACAATAGAATTTCTCAGAATAGGAACTGCTACTGGAAGCAACATACAATGATAGTGGAGGAGGACAGAACAGTAGTTAGGAATTGCTAAAAGGAACCTTGTCTTGAGCATAAGAACATGAGAGAAGCCAATGTTGGATCAGGCCACTGGCCCATCCAGTCCAACACTCTGTCACACAGTGGCCAAAAATACCAGGTGCCATCAGGAGGTCCAGCACCAGTACACTAGAAGCCCTCCCACTGTTGCACCCCCCCCAAGCACCAAGAATACAGAGCATCACTTGCCCCAGCCTGAGAGTTCCTATTTATAGCTTGTGGCGAATAACCACTGATGGACCTCTGCTCCATATACTTATCTAATTCCCTCTTGAAGCTGTCCATGCTTGTAGCCACAGTGAATTCCATGTGTTAATCACTCTTTGGGTGAAGAAGTACTTCCTTTTATGTGTTCTAACCTGACTGCTCAGCAATTTCATTGAGAGCCCACGAGTTCTTGTATTGTGAGAAAAGTACTTCTTCCTCTACCTGCTCTACCCCATGCATAATCTTATAAACTTCGATCATGTCACCCCTCAGCCATTATTTCTCTAAGCTAAAGAGCCCCAAGTGCTTTAACCTCTCTTCATAGGGAAAGTGTTGCAACCCTTTTATCATTCTAGTTGCCCTTTTCTGCAGTTTTTCCAATGCTATAATATCCTTTTTGAAGTGTGGTGACCAGAACTGTACACAGTACTCCAAATGAGGACGTACCATCGATTTATACAGGGGCATTATGATACTGGCTGATTTGTTTTCAATTCCCTTCCTAATAATCCCTAACATAGCGTTGGCCTTTTTATTGCAGTTGCACACTGTCTCAACATTTTCATTGAGTTATCTACTACGACTCCAAGATCTCTCTCTTGGTCAGTCTCTGCCAGTTCGGACCCCATCAATGTGTATTTATATTTAGGATTTTTGGCTCCAGTTTGCATCACTTTGCACTTGGCCACATTGAACCCCATTTGCCACATTGACGCCCACTTGCCCATCCGCAACAGATCCCTTTGGAATGCCTTACAATCCTCCCTGGTTCTCAACACCCTGAACAATTTAGTGTCACTTCACTGCTTACTCCCAACTCCAAATCATTAATGAACAAATTAAAAAGCATCGGATCCAGTAGTGAGCCCTGTGGTACCCCACTGCTTACCACCCTCCACTGTGAAAATTGCCCATTTATATTCACTGTTTCTTATTAATTAGCCAGATTTTGATCCACAAGACTTGTCCATTTATCCCCTGACTATTGAGCTTACTTAGGATCCTTTGATAAGGAACTTTATCAAAAGCTTTCTGGAAGTCAAGGTAAAAAAAAACTATTGGGTCCCCCTTGTCCACATGTTTGTTCACCCCCTCAAAGAACACTAACAGGTTAGTAGGACAAGATCTTCCCTTACAGAACCCATGCTGAATCTGCCTCAATAGTTTTTGTTCATCGATGTGCCTACTAATCGATGTGCCTACTAATAATAAAGAATGGTTTCTACCATACACAT
Source organism: Gekko japonicus (assembly GCF_001447785.1). Lineage (NCBI taxonomy): Eukaryota > Metazoa > Chordata > Lepidosauria > Squamata > Gekkonidae > Gekko > Gekko japonicus. The sequence continues at coordinate 6,099 of NW_015170939.1, forward strand.
TGATGGGGTCCGAACTGGCAGAGACTGACCAAGAGACCAATACCCAGTATTGACGTCAGGCTGACTGGTCTGTAATTTCCCAGATCTCCTCTGGAACCCTTTTTAAAGATGGAGGTGACTTTAGCTACCTTCCAGTCCTTAGGAATGGAGGCAGTTTTTAATGAAAGATTACATATTTTTGTCAGGAGTTCCACACGTTCACATTTGAATTCTTTCAGAACTCTTGGATGTACACCATCCGGGCCTGGTGATTGATCAGTTTTTAAGCTGTCTATCAATCGTGGGACCTCCTCTCTCATCATCTCAATCTGACTCAGGTCTTTCAACACCTCTCCTGAAATCAGCGGTTCTGGAGTGGGCAAACACTTCTCATCTTCCACAGTGAAGACAGAGGCAAAAAATGAATTCTACTCCTCAGCCATTTCCCTAACATCCTTCAGTAATCCCTTTACCCCATGGTCATCCAAGGGCCCCACTGCCCCCCTGACTGGTCTTCTGCTTATAATGTATTTGAAGAAAGTTTTATTGTTAATCTTTATGCTTTTTGCTATATGTTCCTCATATTCCCTTTTTGCCTGCCTAATCACAGACTTGTATTTTATTTGCCACAGCCTGTGTTCCCTCCTCACTGAGGCTCACGGAGAATTTGCCGTGCGAAAAGCACGAATGTCGGGTGGAATTTCAGGACGCTATCACACCACAATATCTGGGAAGTGTAGCGCACCTGTTGCCAACCCATGGCATCCCGCCGAAGATGTGGAGTTAAAAAGTACCAAGGAAAGTGCACTAGTATCTGGAAAACGCGCGGCACAGGCAGGT
>NW_015170939.1:7806-7934 GCF_001447785.1 Gekko japonicus
ACCAGAGCGTGGATAAGCGTAAGGGCGAATTTAAGAGACTTTGGCAACTTTTATAAAAGTAAACAATCCATAAAGATGGCGGGGAAGAAAGCAGACAAAGACAAACTTGTAAAAGTGAAACCAGTTGG
>NW_015170939.1:8296-66960 GCF_001447785.1 Gekko japonicus
AGATTTGAAAGCGGAATACCTTTACAGCAAGATGGATGTGGTCTACAGGTCCTACTCCTCATACATCAAGAAGAATATTCTGTCTGGGGAAATAGTAGTCAGATTCTCGAAGAGACACATGAGAGACTCTATCTTGACAGCAACTACTGGCACACCCTTGAAAATTGGGGACAATAACATCAGGATTTTAAAAGATATTCCATTTGAAATAAGACAGAAGAGAAAGAAATATAAAGATTTAATCCTTTTTCTACAAACAAATGGCATTGGATACAGGTGGTTAATTCCAGAAGGCATCATTTTCAAACTCCATGACAAAAAAGAAAAGATTGACTCTGTTTTAAAAGCACGTGAGTTCCTGAGAGTACAGCTGGGGGAGCCAGCTGAGGACAAGAAGGAAGAAGAAGAAAGCAAATCTGATGGCGAACTGGGCTCGGTGTCTTCTGACGAGGACTGTCTCTCCGAAAAGGGGGCAGCTGCTCCCAAAAGTCCATAAATTATACAATAACTATGGGATGCTCTGGGTTTTTTAAAAAAACAGATAGATTGATGGGTAAAAAGATAAATAATTTAGCATAACCGACTATGTTCAAAGTAATATTAGCAATTAAGAATAACATTTATATAAGCTGTTGTTATGATCTCTTATTCTTGGGATTTAGTTACTAGTGGTTTTCTTTCCTTTCTCCTTAGTTGTAGTCTCCCCTTCCTAATTTTCGGTTATAGTTTGTAGTCTGTTGAAAAAATCAATTAAAAACTCCCCTTAGGGGGATTTAAAAGAGAGAGAGAGAGAGAGAACATCAGGCTCTTTGCAAGGGTGTCTGTCTCCCTAAAAGCCAGGGGCTTCATTATTCAAGCGAGTGAAGGGAGACTTCTACAATGCCCTAGAGGCATGGAGACGGTTGCCTCCCTCCAGATCCTGGCCACCTGACTTCAGCTTCCTGAGAGAACTTTGGGAGTAGGTGAGGAGGCCCCATTCGGATGAACGGCAACATGCTTGTGAGTATGAATCTCTCCCTTTGCAGGCCTTTGTGAGGAACTCATTGGGGCCAGTCCTGACAAGGGTTGCCAGCTCCAGGTAGGGAGATTCCTGGAGGTTTTCTAGTAGAGTCTGTGGAAGCCAGGGCTTGGGGAGGGGAGAGGCCTCAGCTGAACAGAATGCCATACACCCCACCTTCCAAAGCAGTTATTATCTCCGGGTGGAGGGAGAGATCTGTTGTCTGGTGTTCAGTTGTGATACCTAGTGATCTTCAGGCTCCACCTGGAGGTTGGCTGCCCTAGGTGTAGCAGTCAGTGCTTCAGAGAAGGGTCTGCTAGATCCAGGTTCTTGCTGTAGAAGCTGAGTGGGTGATTTTGGACCAGTCACAGACTTTCAGCCTAACCTATCTCACAGGGTTGTTGTGTAAGTCAAAAAAGGGAGAGGAGAATGATGTAAACTGCTTTGGTCCCCATTGCAGAGAAAGACTAATTTTCCTCCTGGGGAACCATTGTTTCCAATCTCCAGGTGAGGGCTGGAAATCACTCAGAATTACAACTACTCTCCAGATGGCAGAGATCACTTTCCCTGGAGAAAATGGTGGGCTCTGTGGCAGTCAGGGCTTCAGAGCACGGAAGAGGCTGCAGGTATGTGTGTGGGGGAAATGGAAAGCTGAAGAGAAAGGGGGAAATAAAGGTAGGTTGATGATTGGCTGTGAAGGAGATAGGGTTGCCAACTCCAGGTGGGAAATTCCTGGAGAATTGAGGGATGGAACCTGGAGAGGGTGAGGTTTGAGGAGGGGTGGGACCTCAGACAGGTACAATGCCATAGACTCCACCCTCCAAACCAGCCATTTTCTCCTTGGTAACAATTGTTGCCAATCTCCAGGTGAGGGCTGGAGATCACAGAAAATTACCACTGATCTTCAGGTAGCAGAGATCGGTTCATTTGCACCCCAAACCTTGCCCTCCCCAGGCTCTACCCCTCAAATCTATAGGTCTGGCCCTCCCCTTGGTATTGCCAGCCTCCAGGCAGCACCTGGAGATCTCCAAGATCAGTTCTCCTGTAGAAAATGGCTGCTTTGGGCAATGGACTCTATGGAATTGTCCCTCCACACCCCAAACCCTCCCTAGGCTCTACCCCTCAAATCTACAGGTATTTCCCAACCCAGAGTTGACAACCCTGTAACTGGCTATGGAACCGCTTTCCAGACCCTTCAAACCCAGAACACATGGCATAGGAGAAGGTGCTTTTCTACCTTAGCTTCCACTGCATAACCCCAAATCAATATAATTCGGGGTGGAGGGAACCATGTCTGTTACCATGAGGCTGTCCTCCCATACTACCCACTAGGGGCAGGATAATGACTGGAGACAGCCCTGCCTTATAGCTAAGCAGAAGGAAATAAACATGGCTTGCCTCCCTCTTGCTTGATTTACTCAGGGTCAGCTGCTTGTTACTGTTTAACAGCAGTCACTCTGTGAAAGCCACTGTGGTGTAGAGGTTAGAGTTGTAGGTTAGGATGTGGGAGACTGTGGTCCCTGGTGAGGTTGTGGGACTTGGGTGGGGAATTTGCAGGACAGGGATCAGAGCGTGGAGGCAGCTGGGCCTCCACAGAGGTAAAAGAAGAGGTGTAAATCAACTGGTAGCAAAAAATACTTCTTTTTTGCCATCCATGCATACCAAGTATCTAGGCTCATACACCAGCGAAGCTGACCTCAATGCCTCACTCTATATTGAATCTGGAATTTGAAGAAAAGGGGCCCATTTCTTGCCACACACCTGATGATGGGGTCCTCAAATGAGACGCAGAAGCAGAAAATAGATTTGGGGAGATGTCAAATGAATGCTGATGATGGCATTTATGTTCAGTGTAGAGGAATTTTGTGGTCATACATATGCACAATTGTTTCTGCTCATTCTGTGGTTCCTGTCTCAGATATGCTGGAATAAGTCTTTTGTATGTCTGCATATAGAATAATTAAAGTGAATGAGGCACAATGGACACTCTAGTCCAAACCTTTGCTGATACAGGATTTCTTAACTCTTAAGAGCAGTCTGTACAAATGTCTCCCCAGCCTTTTCCTGAAAACCTGAAAGTAATCTCTACAGCCATCGACAATACAAATGTGCAAGGCAGGATTGTGCTGTCATTTTGGCTCCGCAGCTGCTATTAAGAAACATATTTTATGGATATTGTACACATTCAAAGCCATTTTGTTTACTCTCAGGCACATTGTGGACTGGGGGAAATGTGTTCATTCAACTAGACCATCTGCTCTTGGCCACAAGCCAGCCATCTCCAAATATAGGACCCAAGAGGAGATCCAAGGTAATCTTTTCTTTTTAAATGTGTAATATGAATTCAGGAATAGTAGAAGTTGGGTATTCTTATTTCCTGCTTTCTTGAGTATTTTTGTGATTTCCTTTCATGGGTAGAATCATCAGGTTAGTTTCTTTCCTATCATGCTCTCCAAATTTCACATATTTACAGTGCAATCCTGTTGTTGCCGTTAACCATTCAGTCATGCCCGACCCTTGGTGATTTTATGGGACAGCACATTTTTCGATCTTGTACTGTTCCTTTGAGTTGCTCCATGCTCAGGTTGGTGTCGACTTTTATGGTGTCTAGCCACTGTGTTGTCTGGTGGCCTGGTTTCCTGTTGCTGCTAACCAATCCTGCTTTTTTCCAGTGAGTTCTTCTGCATGACATGGACAAAATAAGTCACTCACAGTTTTATGATTTTTCCTTCCAATGATACGTCTGGTTTTATGCGCTCCAATACTTGCTTGTTTGTCACCTTGGCTGTCCAAGGAATGCACAGGAACCTTCTCCAGTGCTACAGCTCAAGTGCAATCCTAAGAAGAGTTAAACCCTGATAAACCTATTGACTCCAGTGTATTTAGAAGGGTCAAATTCTGCTTTGGATTGCAGTGCAGGTGAAGAGTGCCTATACCCACTCGAGGTATCTAGATATTCTGTTTTATCACATATCATGGAATCTTTGATTACCAAGGTGCATAGATCTTCTTTAAATGCTTATTTCATTTATCCTGGCAAAAAGTCTGTAAAACAGACTGTCCTTTCTTTCTTTTTCATTCGAGGGAACCCAAACTGGCAGCAAGTCATGTCATCTGCCAATGAGAAATGATTCAAACTCCAGTTTCTTATATTCGTGGTAGTATATATATTTTTTATTTTATAGGACAAAATAAATAAACAAACAAACATACATAACAAACACAGACTTACATTTTGGGATAAGTTAATCAACATAATTTATCTACCTCATACATATCTAGTTATCTATCCTATTTCAACCTTATAGCAAACTATACTCTTTGCATATCTATGAGTATACAATTCATAATGTCATATATTTTAAACATTACCTAAGCTTTTTGTTAGAATCTTTAGTTAAGAATATTATGTACCATTCATAATTACTTCTGATTTAGACTTTTTAATGTCAACATTTTCAGAGATTCTACTCAGGAATTTTACTCAAGTGAACCATCATAAGGTTTCCCCAGCCAATGTCATTTAAGAAGTTTCATCCTCTTCATCCTCTTCTTCCTTTTCTGATTTTTTCTCTTCAGTAAAGTATTAATTCTGTGTCTTTTTCCGTTGTATGTAGAAAAAAAATCTTTTGGGAGTAGCCATCTGTATTCAAAACTTGACATAGTTGGAGATTCCATGAACTCTTCTTCCTTCTGAGTTGTTTCATCTTTTACAGCTTCCACAGCATTGGGGATTTCATCATTTGTCACTTTATTGATGCTTCTCATATTCACTTGTATGGGTATTTTATCCTTTTTAGGTGCAAAATTCATTCTGTGGGTCAAGTCAGTTTGAATGTAGTCTTGTTCCGTCTCTTCAGTAGCAGTGTCTCTTTGTTCCTGAAGTTCCTTCATCTTGATTGTAGTTTCTAGTAGCCTTATCTCCCTTTTATTCTGTAGTGAATCTACAATTTCTCTAAGTATCCATTTAAAAGTGGAAGTAACTGTCATAGATTATAAGTTGCAAATCTTCTCAAGAAACCTGTGTCACATTAATATCTGCTGACACACACACCCCCCCCCATAGCTGAAAATACAGCCTCTGGAACCTTTTCAACTCTGTCTATACCAACCATTTTAAAACAGTATCTCAAAACAGAGAATCGCCAAAATTATTTTTTCCAAAGCCTGAGAATCAAAACACTTCTAAATTTTACAAAATAAAAGCTGTTACAGTCATATTAAACACCATAAAGTTTTCAACAATAAGTCATGGATCTTATCAATTGTTTACTTTACAGTAGAGTATAGTCTGAACACGGTGCACTTTTAAAATTTCAACAAATAAAGCAAAGTATGTTATAAAAAATTGTGAGAAGAAAACAAGTTCAAATTAAAGTCCAATTTCCTCCCCTCTTTCTTTCTTTCTTTCTTTCTTTCTTTCTTTCTTTCTTTCTTTCTTTCTTTCTTTCTTTCTTTCTTTCTTTCTCTCTCTCTCTCTCTCTCTCTTTCTTTCTTTTTCTCTTTCTTTCTTTGAAAGGGGAAAAGATTTATAATCCTTTTGATGAGATGCGATTATTTATATTCCATGTTTGGATTAAATAGTTGTAATCTTTTAAAGAGTCTTCATATAATTCCAGATAGTTTGGCTATCATCCAAAGAATATAAATGTATTTCTGCTTCAATGATGTTTACAGTCAAACAGATAAATTTTCTTCCAAGTTTATATTACAAAAAGTATTATTATAAGCTCAGACAACAACTTTTCTTTTCTTTTTTGCCCTGGAAAGCGTTAAAAATGTTTTTTCACTAAATTCTTTTTCTAGCTGGCTGAAGAAGGAAGGAAGGGGAGGGAGAGAGGAATTTTCCACCCCTCCTTTCTTTGTCTGTTTAAAATTTAAAGGGGCTTATTTGGAGAATCGACAAAGTCTTTAATGCTGTTGCTTTTGGCTGTACTCACGATGATGTTCATCACTGGTGTTATGGATGAGGTTCTTTCTTCTTCCCCTCCATCTTGGTGTTCACAGCTTTGTACTCATGACTGCCACGCATGAGTCCTGCTTTCTAGGGCGATCCTGGACCCTTACCCACCTACTGCCACAGAGTGGGGGCCCTGGATCAAGCCCTGGATCAAGCCACCTGCTTAGGCTCGCCTTTGAGGAGACCCAATGGAGCCTGGGATCCCCCAGACCCCACTAAAGACCCGGCAATACGTCCGCTTTGCGAGAGCTTGTCCCAGAGCTGGCCGTTGTCACTGCACCGCAACCTGATATCTCCAGTTTCTTATATTCGATGGGATATGAAATATGTCTGTTGTTACCCTTTCTCTGACTAAAGATCTTGCTCATTCCAGCTAGCCTCACTGTCCCATGACTTGGCGCAGGCAGTAAAATGCCTTAATGCTGTTGCTTTTGGCTGTACTCACGATGATGTTCATCACTGGTGTTATGGATGAGGTTCTTTCTTCTTCCCCTCCATCTTGGTGTTCACAGCTTTGTACTCATGACTGCCACGCACGAGTCCTGCTTTCTAGGGCAATCCTGGACCCTTACCCACCTACTGCCACAGAGTGGGGGCCTTGGATCAAGCCCTGGATCAAGCCACTTGCTTAGGCTCCCCTTTGAGGAGACCCAATGGAGCCCGGGATCCCCCAGACCCCACTAAAGACCCGGCAATACGTCCGCTTTGCGAGAGCTTGTCCCAGAGCTGGCCGTTGTCACTGCACCGCAACCTGATATCTCCAGTTTCTTATATTCGATGGGATATGAAATATGTCTGTTGTTACCCTTTCTCTGACTAAAGATCTTGCTCATTCCAGCTAGCCTCACTGTCCCATGACTTGGCGCAGGCAGTAAAATGCCTGCTTTAACAACTACACTCGAGCATCCACTATGGCTATTCGAGACCCACCACGGTCGAAGTGAGCTCTCGACCCCAGTCCTAGCTCCCGCCCACCCAGCGGTTCGAAAGCAGACGTAATGCAAGTAGATAAATGGGTACCCACCCTTAGAAGGGTGGGGGGCACCCTCCCCAATGGGGTGTGTGGATGGTGGCGGCAGTGGCGGAATGGCGGAGTACCAGCAGCAGAGGCGACGTGGCGTGACGGCGGCAGCAACAAGCGGCAGTGAGCAGCGGCAGATCGGAGGAGAAATCCCTGGTGGCCAGCAGGCGGAAAAACATCGAGCGGCTGTCGTACGGCAAGAAAAGGCGTGCAATGACGTCATCCCTAAGTGCAGGCGGAGCCTGAAGTCTCTTTTTTCCTTTTTAAATATTTTTTAATTAATAATCCAACAATCACATGCAAGCATTAGAGTTAACAACACCAAACAATGCAATTCCAAAGGTAATTTATAACCATTAATAATCACCCCAATATCTAGACAAAAGTATTTTAAAGCAAATAAGCCTTCATGAAATAAGACTACTCATAGCAAGAGAAAAGATTTTGTTAGTATATTTAAAAAAAAGTTCAGTCAGACTTTATGTATTTAAAAAGTCCAGTCATCAAAAGATAATTTTTTTTAAAAAGCCAAGAGGTGTAAGTGGAGTTGGAAGAGAGGAGTTCCTTTTCTGACATATATTGTAGCCATGGAAGCCAGGTAAGTATAAATTTGGAGCTGTTGTTGGATTGTTGTCGGGACAGACAATTAGATATTTTACTGGTATTTACTTAGGTGGGCTGTATTTAGGAACGCTTATGGTGGGATCAAAACTCCTCCCTCCACCTGATATGGGACCTATTGTCCAAATGTTTAAATACATATCTAATGTCCTTCCAAAAAAGTTCCCGCAAGTTGCTACAGTTTCCTCCCACCTCCTCATGATCCGTACTTTGTTAATTCCCCTTCCTTCTATCTGCTTTTCAAACAAGATGAAATATCTCCATGAAACATGATGCTAGGAAGATGCTTTTTATGGAGTCAGATCAACAGTCCACTGGGACCACTACTTTCTACTCAGATAGGGACACTTTGAGTTACCAGGCAGACATCCTTCACAGCCCTGCTTCCAGCTTCAAAGGACTGGACCTGTGACCTTCAGCACATGTGTGCTTTACCACAGAACTATTACCTATTCCACACTGTTTGCATGCATCACCTGTGGCCCATCTCTGGCAACTGGCTACCCAGCCTCCTGAGTTCCTCTCATCTCTTGTGGAATATAGCATACTGGTTCAACAGCTGTTTTAGCAGTCACTTCCTGGACTGCTGCTCACTCTCCCTAAAAGCATCTTTGTGCATCAACTGCAAAAAGCAAATTCCAAAGAATATGAGGCTGACAGACTTCTTACAGGCAGTCAAGCAGCTCTCTCCAAAGCTGTGGCCGTCTCATCTTATGTTATGCCCAGTTGCTGCTCCCCTAGAGAGAAACAGTGCTGCTGGAAAGTCATCCAGTATTCACAAAACTATCAGCCCTTCTTCACCGGTGAAATCTCTCTGCAAGACACCTTTGCTATGCATTGAAAATTCATCCTGTGGGACTCCTGGTATTCTTACCTTAATTGACTCCTTCAGCTCAAAACCTCAAGTCTTGTGTTACCTTGCTGTGCAAGAAAGGCTTTTCTTTCACTGCATTTTTTAGTAACCAAGTAGCAAGCTTTGAGACTTGATATACTCTGAAGTCTTCCAAGATAGGCATTTTTTTGGCACTTTGGATTATTTAAAAGGAGACGATGGTTTCTGTGAAGTCCAGGCAGGAGGGACACAAGATAGACCTTTTTCTCCCCTAGAAAAAGGAAAGTTATGTTGTCGTGTTCATAAAAAAAGGATGCCAAGCTGACAAGTGTTGGAAATGGAAATCCTTTGCTTATTCTCGGGGCAGGTTTAGCATATCTAATATTTGGCTGTCTGTGGGGAATTTTCCAGATTTACCCCCTGGGCAAAAAGTGTGATATGTTTCAACAAAATGTGCAGTCTGCACTTGGTGCATCCCAAAGTGGGCCATGATTATACTGTAAGCACCAACTGCCTTACATGGCAACTGTCTAATTAAGTGAAACTTCTTTCCGTAGACGAAGTCATGTTATCTTGAAAAGTAACAGAGGCCCCGGTCACACGGGCAGGAAACTGCGGAGGAGAAGTGTGGCTGTTTGCCCCGGGGCAAACTAACATGCAGTAAAGCGATCAGACCTACTGTGGAGGTTCTGTGGAGGTTCTGTGGAGCTTCCGTGAGTAGGGAGAGGTGCCGATCACAACACACGCCTGCGCGCAATGAAGAAGCGCGCGGCGTGTAGTCCTGGTGTGGTGAGTAGCCATATGGAACTCTCTCAAAGCCACCCTTAATCATGTGCAGTAACTTTGGCTACCAACTATTTATACTTCAGTGGGATTTTATTTCTATTAAATAAAAGCAACAGAAATGCGTTGATCTATTTACTGTCAGACCCTTGAGTCAATTCACTCTCAGTCTAATAGTCTTTTCATGATAGCTTTATTAGAAACAGAGATTTAGATGTGCACAAGAGAGAACTCTTGTTCAGACTAAGGAATAGATCAAGGGTTAGGCATTGTATAGGTAATAGATCAATGTCCCATAATGCAATGGTCATGCAACGGGCATTCACTCCTGCACCCTCTTACTCTACACTACAAAGATTATTATCTAGCAACAGATGTTTCTTCAAGGATGAGAGTCTTTTGGGGCTCCTTCTCATGGGAAAGTCGTTACCAGCAAAGCTAACCTGACACCCGCATACACACATACAGATATATGGCATTCACGCCGACTCAGCCCCCATCCCTCGGAATCTTTATGGCAGAGAGGGCTGGCAAGGGGTGGGACCAAAAGGTTGAAAAATGAAAGCAAACTACAAAGACAGAAACAAAAGAAAACATTAGTCAACATGACAATCAGCAGAGCCCGTTTCTAACATTTACTTCCTTTACCTCTCTTGACTCCTTTTTCACTGACTGAGGGTTGCCAGGTCCCTCCAAGCAGCAGGTGGGGGATGGTGTATGTGCTTACTGGGAGCAGGAAGGATTTCCCATCATTTCAGCAACATGTCACATGACCCAGAAGTGACACAGGCACATTGGGGATGTCCGAGGGCAACACTCTGGCTTTTGGGCAAAATTCAATGGTAGAATTAGCTTCTACCATAGAGTTTTTGCCCAAAAACCAAAGTGTCACCCCCAACACCCCCAAAATGCCTATTTCACTTCTGGGTAATGTAAGCTCTTCACTGAAATGCCAGGTGTCCCTCCCTTTTGGCAGGAGTAATGCCCCCCATCCAGCTGGCCAGTGGCAGAGAGGTGGGTCTGGCAGCCAGTGATCCCACCCCCAGCGTGGGGTCTTGCATCCCTACTGAGACTCAAGGCAGACTACAAAATATAGGAAAACAATGCAATCAGTCACCATAAGACATCCAGTAACAATGCAATGGGCCTAGGATTACACAGATCAAAAAACAATGCAAACAGATAACAAAATAACTATAGTTACGAACTAAAGCTAGGGTTGCCAAGCCTGGGTTGGAAGATACCTGGAGACTTTGGGGGTGGATCCAGGAGAGGGCGGGGTTTGTGGAGGGGAGGGGCCTCAGTATGGTACAATGCCATAGAGTCCACCCTTCAAAGTAGCCATTTTCTCCAGGGGAGGAGATCTCTGTCAGCTGGAGATCAGTTGTAAATGTGAAAGATCCCCAAACCCCACCTGGAGGCTGGCAACCCTAGCTATAGCCTTAATTTCCATTTTTTAATATTGGTGGTTTCCAATTTTAGTCAGCCTGCAGGCAAATTTGGAATTCTCACACAAGATGGTGGGTACAACCATGCATGGAGTAGTTGGAAACCATAAACCAGCTGGCCTAGGTGGTGGAGCCAACTACAAAATGGCTGCCAACAGAGGCAGAGCTAATCACAAAATGTCAGAGAGTGGGGTAGCAGTAGGTGTTCAACATTTCAGGCAGAAACTTTGTTTAATGAGATTCCTTTTAAAATTAACATATTTTTCAAAAAAATTCTTACACACACAAAAATAAGTATATAAGGCCCCGGTCACACGGGCCAGATAACATGGGGGGGGAGGTGTGGCTGTTCGCCCTGGAGCAAAATAAAATGCGGAAGCCTGATCACACGGTCCCCCGAGTCTCCATGCTTAGGCTGTTAGTTGGCGATCACATGGCGATGCTGCAGCGTGGCAAAGAAGCAGTGCGGCACGATCACACAATCGTTTTGCGTTTGTGAGCATCCGCAGTTCCGCGGAGCAGCAGTGCTTTCAGTTTTGTGTTTGTGTGCATGCACTTACGAAAAACATACAGTTTGCGATGGGACGTGGATGGGCAGCGGATGCCACGGGATACTAGTGCTCCCGCGATCAGACCTGCAGCCCGCCTGTGCTGTGCGTTTTCCGGATACTAGTGCACTTTCCTTGGTACTGTTTAACTCCGCATCTTTGGTGGGATTCCACGGGTTGGCCACGGGTGCACTACACTTCCCAGATGTTGCAGTGTGATCGCGCCCCAAAAAACCGCCTGACATTCGTGCCTTTAACGTGGCAAATTCTCCATGTGACCGGGGCCTATATTAAGCTAGCTAAGAAACCCTCCTCTGACAGTATCGATCTTCATTTTGCAGGCATCTAGAGCACTTTTACAAAATGAAAACCAACAATTCTTCTTCTCCTAGGTATCCCCTTTATATGCGAGCAGCCATTTTTATTGTTTATAAAAATGACAGTCGGTGCTAAAAGGCTGGTGTACAGTAAGGGAGAGATTCTGACCTGATTTTGATAGTGGCATAAATGATTGTTGAAAAGTGAACCAAATCTGATATTATTGCCAACTTCTAACTGAATTATAAATATACGGAAAAACTAGAAAAAAATCTGTTGGTATAGATCCAGTTAAGTTCATTAAGCATTTTTGTCATGCAGCCCAATTGTGTTTAGTTAGAATCAAATGCTATTGTGTTTTTAGTGCCCTCAAGTCACAGCCATCTTTAGTGCCATCTTTAGTGTGTTTTTAGTGCCATCAAGTCACAGAGCCAGTTTGGTGTAGTGGTTAAGTGTGCGGACTCTAATCTGGGAGAACCGGGTTTGATTCCCCACTCCTCCTCTTGCACCTGCTGATGTGACCTTGGGTCAGTCACAAGCTCTGGCACAGCTGTCCTTGAAAGAGCAGTTTGTGTCAGAGTTCTCTCAGCCCCACTCACCTCACAGGGTGTCTGTGGTGGGGAGGGGGAGGGAAAGGAGTTTGTAAGCCACTCTGAGACTCCTTCGGGTAGTGAAGGGCGGGGTATAAATCCAATCTCTTCTTCTTCTTCTTCTACCTCACAGGGTGTCTGTTGTGGGGAGGGGAAGGGAGAGGAGTTTGTAAGCCGCTCTGAGACTCCAAGTGAAGGGTGGGGTATAAATCCCATATCTTCTTCTTCTTCTTATGGTGACCCTGTAGGTTCTTCAAGGCAAGAGATGTTTAGAGGTGGTTTGCCATTTCCTTCCTCTTCATAGTGGCCAAATACATCCTTGGTGGTCTCCCGTCCAAGTAGTAACCAGAGATGACCCAGCTTGGCTTCCAAGGTTTCATGAGATCAGGCTAGCCTGGGTCATCCAGGTCAGGTGTCCTGCTCCTGCTGGGGCACTTGGTGAGCAGGTGACAAGCAGAAGCATCAGAGGACATGATGGAGAATATCAGCCTATCTTAACAAGAGGCTCATTAGATGGAGGGTGAAAACACAGCTTCAGGTCCAAAGCACAGAGAGTTAGTATACCAAGGCAACAGGTCCAAGAGGGCAAGTATGGGATTTAAAGTCAGGGCACAGTCCAAAGTTTACAAAGAAGAGAAAGACAGTCTGTCATGAGTGCAGTCAGCAGGTAGCCAACACATTACTTCCATGCCAGTCTGCCTCTCACCTAAAAACATCCTGTGTCATGGAACACTCAGAATCTGTGGAGCTGGAGCATACAGAAGCCTCCTCTAATGAGGAGGAGATGGACAAGGCTGGCCCAAGCTTCCAACCAACAATGGGCGACCCACTGGAGGAGGTGGCTCCATCGTTGCCAAAAAGAAATCTCCAGACCAAGGTCAGTGTACCACTTTCACAGTCCCCTCATTTGGGACCTGCAGTGAAGTGCTTGCAGCTATCAGAATCAACCCCATTGTCACCTGTTGCTTATATCCAAACAAAGTTCCTCAGCAAGTGTTGAGGAACAGGTGCAGGCAATTAGAAGCAAAGCAGGGAACATGGCAGACAGCTGTTTCCCTAGCCCTGCTCTTGTGAGGACTCATCCCCACTGGCTGGAGCTGAACGCTGCTGGTCTGCCAGCCAGGCACCATATGGGCTGCACCTTCCTTCTACCACATCTTCTCAGGTGACAATGGGGATGATGCTGGTGGGCACTATGACATTCACAGGTACAACACTGGCAATCTCTGATCTAGCCTCCAATGGTGGCAAAAAGTTTAACACTGGGATTCCTGTACAACCTAATAAGGGGTGTGTGTGAATAGTAGGCTGAGTCATTCATTTGCTCAAGTATTGCAAAGTCAAAGTCAAATATCTTCAGTGGCATAACAGTAAAATACATAGATATACAATAACACAGCATGAAAATTTAAAAGCATAACGAACAAAATAAATCCTTCCTTTAGGAGCATAGATCTAACTTTGGCTGCTTTGGCAAGAAACTTGGCCACTATAGCTAGAAGATATTGAATAGCTTTTTCCTTATTAGAACTATAATTAGGAGGAAATAAAGATGACAACAATTCTTTGCTCAAGTATTAAATGAACAGGAAACATGAGCCTGGCAGAGCCATTGATTCCCTATTTTTTTTAAAAAAAATTAGCATCTCTCCATATCCTCCCCCCATTAATTTTCCTGCCCAAGAAAACATAATCTGTAGCATTCACATAGCACTTCTCTTTAAAAATAAAATTAAATTAAACCTTTAGTCCACTGAACCCCTGAATCTACTTATTCATAGCTTCATTCAAGCTTATCTCCTTCACTCCGTCCCCTTTGAAGGTTAAATGGGAAAAAAAATTCCCAGGCAAACTTTTTAGAGATTAAGCATTAGAATAGAGTCCCAAAACCTATTCTCTGATCATGCAGCACCCCCTCCCCATAAAGTTGAGCAGAACTTCCAAAAAGAGATGGTAGGATAATTTTACAAACCATGAGATTGCATGTTGATGGGTGCAATGCAATCAGATGGACTGAGCCTTATGCAGTGTGCCAGATTTCCAAGCAATGTTAACCGCCCCCCCCCCCCAAATGACAAAGCCAGGTTTTGGCTCCAATCCTAGACAAATTGCCAAATAGCATTTTAAAGTGCAGTAATAGTATAAATTGGTTTTTACAAAGTGGGTTAGAAAAGGGAAACTATCATTGTTTGGCTGCATCTGCAATCAGTGTCTGTAACTACAATCACCCTTAAAATGCATTACAACCTCTGGAACAAAGACTAAACTTCTCACAGGCAATCAGTACATTTCTAAACCTCCCTCTCTGAAGAGAAATAAATACATTAGAAAAAACAGGACAGTGTTGGCACTCAGCCTAAGTACACAGTGTGCCAACTTGAAGTCAGGTATGGCTTCTCCAAGATTACTGTCCGTCCGAGGTGCACTTGTGAGTTCCACAGTGTGGATAAGGCTCAGCTGCCCAGGGGGACTGTTATTTGCCTCATTTATACCCCATCAATACACATGGAGTCCCCAGTGGGGCAAATAGCACCCATCTGGAACCAAGGCCACCAGAAAAAAAAACAGTGGGGTGAAGGCTGAGGCCCTTCTTCTAGGCAAAAGCCATTGGGTTTTTATCCTGAAGATGTTTTTCTGGTTGTCTGCCAAAGCATGATGGAGGGAGATAGTGTGGTTAGAATGTCGGACTAGGATCTGGGAGACCCATAGATGCTTGTCAAGTGACCTGGGACAGTCACACACCCTCAGCTTAACCTACCTCACAGAGTGATTGTGAAGATAAAATGGAAGAGAGGAGAGTGATGTAAGCTGCTTTGGGTCCCCATTGGGTAGAAAACTGGGGTACAGATTTTAAATATACCCTCACAAGGTTCCCCTTATTTTATTCTTAGCTGAGCAGCCCCTTTTTTTCTTTCATCTTAGTTTTTCTTTGGCTGTCCCACCCAGTTATTTACATATATATTGGTAAATAATGACCCAGCCTAGGAAACTGAGGAGAGAGACTAAAATCCTTCTTTTGTCATTTTATAATGGCACATGAGAGGCTGATGGTAAATCAAACTAGCAAACTATTTATTTCACTTTGAGGGGAAATGGTCAGGTAGGAATCAGGTTTAGGACTTATGAGGTGAATAGGCAACAGGAATGAGGTAACTTTGTATAAAAATAAACACAGATAATTTCTCACAAACAAGTGACTCTGTTATTCAGACAGGTCTTTAAAACTTGAGGAGAGGGATTTCTTGGTAGCCTCTGCTTACATAAACAAACATAAGCTTCTTGGTCTCTCAGACACTAAAGTTGGTGAAGGCAGGAACATTCATACAAGTTCCAGTTCCCTTCCTTATCTACTGGCTAAGAGCTATTTCCCTCAGATATGATAAGTTCATCTGTCTTCACTAGGAGCTATTTCCCTCAGTCTTTGATAGGAATGGGCTACACGTCCCCCTTCCCTGACTCAGGATCCTTGATCCTCTCCCAGTCTGCTTTGCTCTCATACTGTTAACTGTCACTTTCCAACTCCTAACTGACACTCTGAGCTGAAAAATTCCATTTGAATCCCCTGTCACTCAAGATTCTCATATCGGGTTACAGCATTAACCATTTACTGTCCCTCACACCCTGAACCTGAAGTATGTGAATCAACTTATTCAGGAAGGCCAGAAGAAGTGGCTACTATACAGATATAAAGTTGCTTTGAATCTTCAGCAAAAACATCAAAGTTATCCAGTAAGTGGCCCAACTCATGTGTAAATGAGCAGTTCGGTCATGTTGAGTTTGAAAGTCCATCACATTTATATACCAAAAAAATATACATATATGGATCAGCTCTCAGTCCAGTGCTATAATGAAACTTCCTGCCTGGCAGTTGTCAAGATGTAGCTGCTATTATTTTCACCTTAGGGATGAGTTGCAGAGAAACAGAACAGCTAATTTTTCTCTGTCCATGGAGGTTACAATGCTATTTAATAGCCTTCTCAGTCATCTACTTATCTTGTATTCTGTTGCCCATCCTTCAGGGAGAGAATTAAAAAATTGACATTTCTGCTGCATGCATAGCAAGTTTAATT
Source organism: Gekko japonicus (assembly GCF_001447785.1). Lineage (NCBI taxonomy): Eukaryota > Metazoa > Chordata > Lepidosauria > Squamata > Gekkonidae > Gekko > Gekko japonicus. Next base: position 24,485 of record NW_015170939.1, read on the forward strand.
CAGTGGGTGGACAGCAATCCCACTGAAATGTCTTATCACTAGCCTCATCGTAATAGATACCCCAGGGGCAGGAGTTACAATGAAACAGGAAGTGAATGTCTTCTGACAAGGTCTTGTTAATGCTAGAGACTTGTGTTTGAATATGTTAGCGGGAATCAATAACTGGCAATGAATATACTAAAAAGAAAAAAAGGGGGGGAAGGAAAGATGTCATCTCTTTGCAAATTAGAAACATCAGACAAATCCAGTGGCTTAAAAATGGAAGACAACAAGAATATTAACAAGCAGGAAGGAACTTGACAAGACTGCTAAAAGGGTGGTCTTTATCTTTTTTAAAGGCATAATTCTGGGGAAAGGAAGAATGAAGGGTAAAAGCATGACTGGATGGGTAGCAACTTACATTTGAATCTGATAACATTTAGATCAATTTCCTGTTCAGAATCGACTGTGATTAACTCGTTCCATTAATCCAACAAAGTCAAGCATTGCAGAAACTGCAGGCTTGAGATTTTGTGGGCATCTACAGAGCTGTGAAGATGTGAACATTCATCTAGTTTCATGGAGTTGGAATATTGCTAAGCAATGCCCTTGAAATAACAGGTGTCATTTAGCACTCATTCATGTTATTTAGGTTTCTGCATGGTCCCGTCTGACTGTTCCACTACACCTATAAATTGGGTTGGGAAGAAGGAAATAAGGAGATTTGTTGTTATAGGTGCTACACAAGTACAGAACCACTTATGAACTTAATCATTCAAACCAGGATATTCATGGTCTGCCATGTGAAGCTGTGATGAACTTTCCATAAAGCATCATTCAAGGCTAGGAAGTCTTTTGTATACAGTGTCTCACCATATGGATTTGGCAATTTACTCCAATGCTACCACCATCACAAATCCAAAGGTGACAAATGGGATGGGGTCATCTATCCACAGAGCATGCCTTGCAAAGAAACAGTTGAAAACTGTATCAGAAGAACACCATCCCTAAAGCTGATGTTCTGAAAAAGACCTTCCCAAGTTGGAAAGCATTGCTAAGAGGATGAACAGGCCAGAGCCAAAGAGATGCTGAAAGAGGTTATGGCTAGTGATGCCCTTGTGCAGCAAAGTGGGAAACTATTTTGTAACAAGCAGACGGTCACTCACTTAAGGCATCTGTAAGTAAATTATGGGGCTCTAGAAATATGGGAATGTGTTTTTTTTAATTCATTGATCAAGTAAATAAGAAGCTGCTGACTAAGCAGCTTGGGTTAGGATGGACAGGAGGAACATTGTAAAAAGGAGTCTTCAGAAATTTCCAGTTCTTGCTTAAGTTATGTTTGCCTGGCCAGAAGGAAAAGATCCTGGCTTGGATATCAAGGAACATTTCCACTGACAGAAGGAATTTCTATAAGCCAATCATACTTTCCTTGTTGCTTCTTTCTCCTGCAGACTAAAATCCCCCTGAAATACTGCTCCTGAAGGATAAAGGACTTTCACAGCATGAGGGGAGAGTCAAAAGACAAGATCCTTCTACTCCTTCTACACTTCCAGTTAGCAAATCATGATGCTGGTTGGTGACTATATGTCAGTAAAACACAGGGAGGGGGAAACAAACCCAACCCAAAAACTGGAATCAAGAAACAAAAGGGTGAGAAGAAAGTCTAATGGAGGGCCAATATTAAAAACCTAGCCAAAACTTATAATATACAAAAATACAAGTATTTATTAGAAAGACAATCAAAAACATACATAAAGGCCCAATGAAAGCCTCAAAAAAAGTATAGCCTAAACCCAAGGGCCAGTACACATGACCTGACGAATTTCTGCCCTATTGAGGCCTTCTTCAAAGGTCAAACAATATTGAGGTACACATCACTTAAATACATCTTTCAATAAGATAACCAATAAGTGAATATTGGACCAGGAAGAGGAAGGTTAAGCAGCAAGATCTAGAGACACATGACAAAGATGTTTGTGAGGTGAAAGTCATGTGTCTGGTGTCAAATGCACAGTTGCTGAATTAGAACATCTTCCAATTTAGGTCCAAAAACACATATGTAGCAATCAGAGCTAGAGTGTCCTCTTTCTGGTTCAATATTCACTTATTGATCCACAGCAATTTAACCAAAATCAAGGCCCCTCCCATTATATTTATCTCTGGATGTTTGAAGAAAGTTGGCACAAAAAAATCACTGTGGCCGCGATCACACGCAGAAAGTGCCGTGGGATACTCAAGGATCCCGGACGGAGTTTACGGGCACGATCAAATGGGCACATCTGGCAAGTGTCATGCACCCCTTGCCAACCCGTTCGTGTCCGGCTGAAGATCTGAAGTTAAAAGGTACCAGAGAAAGTCCACTATCTTTCACTTGCAACGGGCCGCAGACGGATGTTCTCCGTTTGATTGCTCCAGCGTGCTCCCTTCACGGCATTGAAGCATGCCAGAAATGTGTGCCAACGAATTGAAACTCCGATTCCCCGCCGTCATGTCTGATCATGTTTGGGCGGGACAAAGTGTGCCGCCGCAAAAAGTCACACCTCCCCCCTGCATTATCTGGTCTGTGTGACTAGGGTCTATATTTCTCTAAACGCTTTACTACTTCAGTTTATGTTTATCCCTTATTTATTTATTAGAAAATTTATAACCCACTTTTCCATTTAAAATAAATACTCAAAGACACAGTATTAAAATCTATACAAAACCATATAAAATAAATACATTTTAACATGTATTTAAACCATTAAAGCCATTAAAACATAAAACCAGTGGAGTCAAAATGTATCTAAACAGTTTAAAATTTAAAAAAGTGTTCTGCTCACACTGGAAGGACTCTAAAGAAGGGACACACACGCACACACCTTAAATTGCACAGGTTGTCAGAGCTGACCTATAATGTGCTGGAGCAACTCAGCTTCCCCTATATTAAGAGGAGGAGGAGGAGGAGGAGGTGATTTGATTTATACCCTGTCCTTCACTATCTGAAGGAGTCTCAGAGCAGTTTGCAATCTCCTTTCCCTTCCCTTTTCTCACAACAGACGCCCCGTGAGGTAGGTGAGGGTGAGAGAGTTCTTTTGAGAACAGCTCTGAAAGAACTTGTAACTGACCTAAAGTCACACCAGCAGCTGCATGTGGAGGAGTGGGGAATCAAACCCAGTTCTCCCAGATTAGAGTCTGTGCTCCTAACCACTACACCAAACTGGCTATGTTGTTTAGTCAACCATTCCCTTCTCAATGTACCTATGGCCTATAAGCTTTTGATCTGTAAATCCTAAGGCCTGGTCTACACATACAACAGCAAAATGAGATTAATAATGAGGTGGTGGAATGGACAATAGTACTTTAGACTGCAATATTCAAAGTTCCCATACTTTAATGATCTCCTCTAAATTGAAAATTAGTCGACATTTTAATTTTATCTCATGGTTTTCTTATCTTATGGTTTTAATTTTAATCACAAAATAAGTAAAGAATATTCATTATTTGAAGAATTTTAAGCCATATAGTTGTTCAAAAGCTGTGTATACTAGACAGTCTGTAAATAATTTAATTTAACATCTTTCTGTCTTTACTTTAGAAATTACTTCATACCAACATTACAAAGGTTGACAAATGGTAAATTAATAAATATAAAGTATTTAATTTTATTTAAAAATATTTCTGTTGTTGTTGTTTTTGGTTCTTAATATAGTTTGTTGATAACAAAATGGTAACTTTTATTTCCTGTCTTTTCCCTTCCAAGCCTTTACACTCAAGAGCATGAAAGCCCTCTTCATACAGGCCACTTTTGTATAGTAATGAAGTAATTTATTAATAACATAGCAAAATTATTATTTAATTATACTTGATAACATAACAACACAAATTGTGGCATGTGCATATGACACTTTAATCCTAAAACAACAACATAAAATACAGGTAATACGTGTTCATTCTCATAAATGGAGATGAATGGTTATCCACTAGTATAAATATCGATGGCACTTTACATGGTATTTTTCCATGTGGGCTTCTTTCCGCGTGGGCTTTTTTCTTGTGAGCATTTATGACCATGGGGTTTTTCTGTGGGCTTTTTTCATAGAACCGGCTACCTTTAACTTATTAGTTTTGAGAGGTTTTAGGTTAATTATTTGATCTCCTTTTTATACTCTAGCATGTGCAACACTGCTTTTGTTTCTCTTGAGCTCCGTTCGCAGTTTCTCTGGCAAGGGCTGAACTTTCAGAGAGTTCTGCATTTGATTCACACCGTCTAGGACAGAGTTAGGTTCAGTCTGCTGGGCTGGTGCTCCTTCCCACTGGTCTCTCACCAAGTCCATGGGCCCACACAGCTGCCTTCCAAACATGAGTTCAAAGGGAGAAAATCCCGTGGATTCCTGAGGCACCTAGTGATAGGCAAAAAGTAGATGTTGCAAGGGATCATCCCAATTATTAGGGTCCATGTCCACGTAAGTTTTAAGTATCTGTCCACAAGTATCATTGACTCTTTCAGTCATGCCATTTTTCTCCGGGTGGTAAGCTGTAAAAATGAGGTTTTTGATGCCACACTTTCCCCACAGCTATTTAATTAGGGTTGACTTGAAGTTTGCCTCTCTGTGTGAAACTATGTCCTCTGCAAAACCAAATTTTACTAACCCCCCCCCCAAAAAAACCCCCACTATCAAGTAAGGTGTTTGCCACTACTGAGGCTCCTGTGGACAAGAGGGTGATAGCTTCTGGAAATTTAGTAGCAAAATCCCCAATTAATTGTTGTAGATTTTCTGGGCTGGATGGCCATGGTCTTGGCATTGTAGTACCTGACATTTCACCAGCAGCTGTGACTGGCATCCTCAGAGGTAGAACACAGACAGATGGAGTACTCTCTATGTCAATGTGAGAACAAAAAATGGTAGGCAGGTAATTTATATCTACTCAGGAAGGTGGGGTAGGACTGATTATCTTGTAGGAGTTTCTCAGGCTGTGACATGCTAATGGAGGAGCTTTCCTGAGGAGGTTCTTTGGCATATGGATTGGCTGTTGAAATTCTAATCTTATCTTTAGTGTTGTTGTAAGATGTAGAGAATTTTGTGTTTTTCAGGACAGGAAACCATGCCCTATTTATTTTTACACTCTCTTCTTTCCTGTTGAAATGTTTATGAATTTCAACGGCTTCCCTGTGTAATCTGACATGTTAATTGGATGTGTTGTCCAGCATTTCAGTGTCTTGGCATAAGATACTGTGTCCTGTTTGAGTTAGGCTATGTTCAGCCACTGCTGATTTTTCAGGTTGGCTAAGTCTGCAGTGTCGTTCATGTTCTTTTACTCTTGTCTGGATACTACATTGTGTGGTCCTGATGTAAACCTGTCCACAAAGTAGACCAAAGGTAAAACAAACAACTGAGGAAAAACAGTCCCCCACAGAAAATGTGTTTTTGCCATATATCAAAGGAACCACTGATCAGATGGGAAAACTAATTAAAAAAACGACTTTCAAACAGTATTCGGATCCACCAGAAGAATACAACAGATGCTACGACTGGCAAAAGACAAAAGAGACCCCTTCATTTCTGCAGCAGTATGCCACATATCCTGCAGTTGTGAACAGGTTTATATCGGGACCTTACAATCCCTTTTCCTTCCACTCCCCACAACAGACACTCTGTGAGGTAGGTGGGGCTGAGAGGTCCCTTTCCAGAACTTCTCATGAGAGAACAGCTCTGAAAGAACTTGTAACTGTCCCAAGGTCACACCAGCTGGCTGCATGTGGAGGAGTGGGGAATCAAACCTGGTTCTCCCAGATTAGAGTCTGCAGTCCTAAACACTACACTAAAGTGGCTCTCCTATGGACCTATGAGCCTATGGGAACGTTTTGAATTCTCTTAAAGGATGGTGGACACATTAACAAAATGGCTGCCAGAGAAGGTTGCATCAAGCACAAAATGGCTGCCATAGATGGTAGAGCCAACCACAAAATGTTCAGGAGCAAGGTTATGCAGAACTCTGATAGTGACTCTTCAACAATTCAGACATAAGCTCTGTTTAACAGGATGCCTCTTAATCTTAACAGCCAATCAGCTCTCCATTGGCCAATCAGAAGCCCTACTGGGCAAAAACCCCACTTGGCTCTACTCACTTTCTAAAAATACTTGGCTGCACCAAGAAAGGTGTCCAAGGGCGCCACATTGGGGACCCCTGATCTAAGTAATCCTTTGCACTGTTAAAGGATGCCAATCTTTTTGGATCAGCAGTATTTTGGTACATGCTCAGCTTGAAAAACAAAATGATCTAAAACTGCCCATCAGGCTTTTAAATCATTCAGTATGAACTAAACAGACCAAGTGATAAGTTCATGTCTGCTTGGCACATTCAAACATGGTAAGTTCAGCTGTCAAAAACATTTAATATAAAGTTCATGACACCACATGGAGTTGTGGTGGCTCAAGTGGTTAAGATGCTGAACTGCAGGCTGTGGAAGGTTGGTAGTTCAGCAGTTCAAGACCCGGGTGCCGCATGATGGAGTGAGCTCCCATCTCTAGTTCCAGCTCCTGCCAACCTAGCAGTTCGAAAGCAAGAAATTGCAAGTAGATAAATAGGTACCGCTTCGGTGGGAAGGTAACAGCGTTCCGTGTGCCTTGGTGTTTAGTCATGCCGGCCACAGGACCATGGAAACATCTTCGGACAGCGCTGGCTCTTCAGCTTTGAAACGGATATGAGCACCGCAACCCTAGAGTCGGATTCGACTGGCTTTCGAGCAAGGGAACCTTTACCTTTAACATAACATCACTACCTGTATTCTGAAGTGGTATGTTTCTTTCAACCACTGCATTCCTCTGTATGTCCTCTGTATGGGTACCTGCTCTTAGAGAGTGGGGGGCACCCTCCTTCAGCGGGTTGTGTGCAGCAGTGGTGGCCGAGTGGAGTGGTGGGCAACAAGCGGTGATACGGAGACAACATGGTGGTGGTCCGGAGCCGGGAGACGAGCAACCCAGGTGGCGAAGTGGCCAGGAGGCGTGACGGCACAGCAGCACAGCACGGGTGGAGCCAATGAGGATAAAGGCCAGTGCGGCAGCCGTGCGCAGCCATGCACCTGAGGACCCATGCCAGAAGGAGTTGCTGCCAGAGAGGGATCTTGCCAAGACATCATCGCCCTGGAATGAACCCACCACGAAGAAAAAAGAAAAAGGAAAAAAACCAGAAAAAAAGCAACATCTAGCGAACACACCCTGCTCAGGTGCCTGGTAGGCATTCACTTCTCCCATATACTATGTGGCCCTAGCTAGGTTGTTAGTGTTTCTTTGTAAACCGTAATAATAATAATAATAATAATAATAATAATAATAATAATAATAATGATGATGATGATAATAATGATGATGATGATAATAATGATAATAATAATGATGATGATGATGATTTCCCTACCATCTTCTATAATAGTACTATGAAGGTCTGTATTCATTCTGTTTTCATTTCTTAATGTTAACACTTTAAAATATTAAGTAGAATCAAATCAGTCAACTGCTCTCTTTATACACACACAAAGATGTGTTTATTTAAGCATCTAATGTGGCAGTACGGATTCCTCAGCCAATCACTAAGGGCTTGAAAAGGGTTGGGAAAGCTGGACATGAATAATAACTTAGATGAGAAGTGGGGGGGTTAGAACACCACATTGTGTATTTGGACTGCATGCCATACCATCCCAGTTCTACTCAGTGAGATATGTATGCAGGTTGTCTGCATAATTCCTTCTGATGAAATTAATAATGCATTCTCTCAAGAACATTTGAACATTCTTGAAGGAAGTTTCCTTGCAATATTTTAATGTATTGAATGATGATAAAAGATCTCATGAATACAAACTATATATTGAAATATTACTATTAAGTAAGGCAGTTTAGAATTTGTGCTCTGTATGGGCATGTTCACATGAGATGCTTAAAAATTCATGTGCGCCTCTGTAGTGCTATTCTGTCACATGTGAATGTTCTAAATGCAGCAAAAATGCTGAAAATCATCTGAGGCTGTGGTCAGACATGCCATTTGGCATGGTCGGGAAGCACTCCTATTTCATCCATTGGTATTTGAAACAGAGTTGCTTGATCAGACATCCCAGCATAATCCAATTAGCTGTGGGCAACACCCGTCACTGCGCAATCAGATGGCATGTTCTGGTGAATGGGTTTTTTTTGTCTTTTTGTGTGCATGTGCATAAACGAGGAAGTGGACCCCCAGGCGGAGAGTTCTCTATGGACCGATTATGCAGTTATGTGCATACTGCTAAGTGAGCAAAAAAATGGTGCTGAGTTGAGATGGAATGGGCAGGCCATCCTGACAGCTTGAGAGTGTGCTTGTGTGATCAGACAGTGGAAAGTCTGTCTGTGGCCCATAGGAACCAGTTAAAACCAGACTTTCCCCAGTGTCTTTTAACTCCGTTTCTGTGGCAGGGCAGCATGGGTTGCCAACGATTGCGGGACCTTCCCCAGATTTTGCTGTCTGATTATGCACTTTAGATACTTCAGGCATTCACAGCTAAGTCATTAAAGGCATTTCTGACCTCAGCCTGAGTGTATTTTCTAGTCAATATAGGTTTTACAATTGCATTAAAGAAATTACTTTTATGTAAGTATCCGCAGGGTATAGCTATACTCCAGAGTTTTGTTGGCTTTTATATCTGTTTATCTGTTATGGCTTCCAAACAAAATCCTAGAAACTGTAGTGTGGTAAGGATTCCCAGGGTTTCTTGAATAGAGGGAATTAATTTTAAACAGATATAAGTTTTCAGTAGAGATGCTTTTGAAATTCCCATTTCTGCTTGTTTGACTTTAAAAATTCCCAGTTCAAGTTGGCTTCTCCCCTGTATGAATAAAAACCATGAATCTTTTATTTTGGTGCCATTTTTTATTTCTTTGGATCCATTTTCCCCAATATAGAGTTGGATCCAGTCAAAATTTTCTGCTTGTTCTAGAGCTCTTGCGCAAGTGGAAACACAAGTAAAAGACTGCACTTAGCTTGCACTAAGTCCAACTTATTGCCTCCCCACTTGTGTAAGACCTTATGCAACCAATCTGGGGCACTTTAATAGATAGGCAGGAAAGTGCTAGGTGTTGCATGTGACCTTGCACAAGTGGAACTGTGCTAACTCGGTCTATGTTTCCACTTACACATTACAGGATCCAAGCCTAAATCTGTAATATTTTGCATCAATTATTTGTAAGTGGCTTATAACCAGTGCCTTTAGCAGTTAAAGGGATGGGCTAGGAGTTGGAAGACCAGAAATTTTTTTCCCTGTCAAGAAGCTTGCTGGGTGACCTTGGGTCAGTCAGACTTTTTCTGACCTAGCTCTTGTTATTTATGATGATAAAGTGAACAAAATGGGAGGGGGACTCTCACCACTAGGAATATAGAATAATTTTACAGGTTCACTAGTTCAATTGTAACTTTGATGGTCTGAGTAGGTTCTTTAACCTGAGAGATGAAATTGCAGCTGCCAAACATATATAATTTACAGATGAAATTAGAAGGAAAAAGTAGTCATCAGCATTGATGCCTGTTGTTCAGGTTCGGAGGATTACGCTATTTTTCTCCCATAGTTTACACCTCTGTTCTCTGCTCATTGTTTTGTTGTGTTGATAGCTCAGAATGACCATGTCTTCTGAACTGTAAATTAGAACAAAAGAAAAGCTCAGGGCTACAGGAAAAGAAGGGATTGATTCACAATCTGGAAAAAAATTTAAGAAAACGCTTTGCAGTCATCTTTGGAGTTTCTATCCTCTAAACAATTTGGTTTGCCTACAAACTGTGCTACCTTGCTGTTTCACCTGTATCTTCTATTAATTATTTTGTTACGATGATGCAAAATGATGGGCTAATATTTACTCAATGGGTGTAAATTAGTAAAGATCTCTAGACAAGAGGAATGGAAAAGATACTGCAACCTGGGTCTAAAGGAATGCATTTCACAGTCAGTTTTGGATTAAAAAAAAAGATTTAACAATTAATGCAATAATTGCTGCAATAAACAAATCAGGAAAAATTACAATCAAGACCGATTTCACACTAGCCTTTGTCCCGGGCTCGCTCCTCCTCTCCCTCCACTTCTTGTCAATTTCACACCATTTGCCCTGTGGCCGCCTTTTGACCCGCAGCTTCCTCCGTTTTGCTCCGAAAGAGCTCAATCCTTGATTTCCAAGAAGTTTCCTGTTGCTGCGTGGAGAAAAAGTGGGAGGGATTAAGAGGGTGGAGTGGGAGGAGGGAGGATGCAGGAAGCTACAGGAAACCTCGCCAAAGAAATAAAACTCTGGGAGCAGATTAAAAACAGCCACGTGCCAAGAGCTCTAATGCGAAATCAGTTTAAACAGTCCGGGGCAAACTGCCCCACCGGTAAACAGAGGTAAGTAACATGTGTGAAATAAGTCCAACTGCAGAAGCTGTATATACTAAAAATGACAGCTGTAAAACAAGCATAAAACAACTGGCTAAAATTCAGCAGAAGAGCTGTATTCAGATTTTGGGGGAAAGTACTTAAAGGCGGGGGAGAATTTGGGCTTCTCAAACATGCACTCCCTTCTCAGAATGGCAACAAACAAAATAAAAGAAAAAAAATACAGAGCATATACAGAACTAGACTTCAGTATAGATAGGTTATGTATTTAATCAAGACAGGCATACACATTGGCAAGCACCAGCTTGTGGTACAGAGTACTTGAATATAAACTGTGTGAAGTTTGAAGGCTTGAACACTTTACCAAAAAATGTGCACATTGTTGGCTGGAACCTGAAAATTAATCAGATAAGCAGTAGATTCAAGCCTGCAATGAATCTAATTTATTGTCAATCTTTTGCAATGTTTCCTACGTTTTCACAGACTCAAAAACAGAATTTTATGTTTTTATTAATTTTATTTTTTATTAGGGGTTTTGGGGGAGGGGTTGCTTAGACTGGGTATTTTTGCACCAGACTGAATATTTACACCCAGTCCTATGCTCTTTCTGCACACACCACAACACTGCAGCTTACTCAGGAGAATCCCAGCAGTCAAGCCTTAAAAGCTGACTTATCGTCCCATCCCCTCTGCACTATTTTCCCCCTCCAATTTATCTGTGTATGCATTCTGCATCTACAAGCAAAGCCCACATTTGTTGCTTAATTATAGTGTACTCATGACCTGTGAAGGTGTGTCCACAGGTTGGGCTGGGGGAAGGGGGAGAAGTTGACCCAAAACTTAAACAACACGATGCTGCTTCCATTTCCTCCTCCCCACTCCAGAGCTGCTTTTTATTCCTGGAAGAGTGAGAGGCGGTGGGGAGAAGAAATGTGAATCTTTGCTAGGGCAAACCTGGGAGATCCAACAGAGGTCATCTGCACCCAGCTATCAAAAACAAACAAACATGCTCAAACACAGACTGAGGGAACTTTATTATGCAGGGAGCAATTCTGAAGCCACTCCTGGGCTTGTGCGAGTCAGCGAGCTCTCCTTCCACCCACAACACCTCCCCACATGGGATGGTTCCTTCTTCACACAGCAGCTGCACATGCACTCTCCTGCACACACACTCTCCAGTTTGGTGTAATGGTTAGAAGCATGGACTCTAATCTGGGAGAACAGTGTTTGATTCCCTACTCCTCCACATGCAGCTGTTGGTGTGGCCTTGGGTCAGTCATAAGTCCTTTCAGAGCTGCTTTCTCAAAGGCAGGTCTCGAGAGAGCTCTCTCAGCCCCACCTACCTCACAGGATGTCTGTTGTGGGAAGGGGTTGTCAGCCACTCTGAGACTCCTTTGGGTGGTGAAGGGTGGGGTATAAATCCAATCTCCTCCTCCTACCCCCCCATCTTCTTCTCCCTTGCCTTATCAGCCCAAGGCATCCAGGCTCTGCTAGAGAAAGAGAAGAGGGGAAGTTTGGAGAATATTTAAAACTACAATCCTAGAAGCTCAAATAAAACATATACCACAGGTTAGGAAAGGCAGAAATAGGTATAGAGAAAGGCCTGCATGGTTAACAAAATAATGGAAGCTCTAAAAGGTAAGAAGGATTTCTTTAAGTGGTGGAAAGCCAGTCTCAGTGAAGATGATAAAAGGGAACACAGACTGTGGCAAATAAAATGCAAGTCTGTGATCAAGCAGGCAAAAAGGGAGTATGAGGAGCATATTGCAAAAAATATAAATACCAACAGGAAACCAGCCAGGGAGGCAGTGGGGCCCTTGGATGACCAAGGGGTAAAAGGAGTATTGAAGGATGACAGGGAAATGGCCGAGAAGCTGAATGCATTTTTTTTGTCTCTGTCGTCACTGTGGAAGATGAGAAGTGCTTGCCCACTCCAGAACCACTGATTTCAGGAGGGGTGTTGAAAGATCTGAGTCAGATTGAGGTGACGAGAGAGGAGGTCCTAAAACTGATAGACAACTTAAAAACTGATAAATCACCAGGCCCGGATGGCATACATCCAAGAGTTCTGAGAGAACTCAGATGTGAACTTGTGGATCTCCTGAAAAGAATATGTAATTTTTCATTAAAATCTGCCTTCATTCCTGAGGATTAGAAAATAGCTAATGCCACCCCCATCTTTAAAAAGGGTTCCAGAGGAGATCTGGGAAATTACAGGTCAGTCAGTCTGACATCAATACTGGGTAAGTTGTTGGAAACTGTTATTAAGGAGAGAATTAGTAGGAACATTGATGAACAAAAACTATTGAGGCAGACTAAGCATGGGTTCTGTAAGGGAAGATTACTGTTCTTTGAGGGGTGAACAAACATGTGGACAAGCAAGGCCCAATGGATGTTGTTTACCTTTACTTCTAGAAAGCTTTTGATAAAGTTCCTCATCAAAGGCTCCTAAATAAGCTCAATAGTGATGCGATAAGAGGACAAATCCTCTTGTGGATCAAAAACTGACTAATGATTAGGAAACAGATAGTGAGTATAAATGGGCAATTTTCTCAGTGGAGGGTGGTAAGCAGTGGGGTACCACAGGGATCAGTACTCGGTCCGATGCTTTTTAACTTGTTCATTAATGATTTGGAGTTTGGAGTAAGCAGTGAAGTGGCTAAATTTGTGGATGACACGAAATTGTTCAGAATGGTGAAAACCAGAGAGGCATGTGAGGCACTCCAAAGGGATCTGTCAAGGATGGGCGAGTGGGCGTCAATGCAGCAAATGGGGTTCAATGTGGCTAAGTGCAAAGTGATGCACATTGCAGCAAAAAATCCTAACTATAAAAACATGTTGATGGGGTCTGAAGTGGTGAAGATTGACCGAGAGAGAGATTTTGGACTCATCGTAGATAATTCACTGAAAATGTCAAAACAGTGTGCAACTGCAATGCTGGGGATTATTAGGAAGGGAATTGAAAACAAATCAGCCAGTATCATAATGCCCCTGTATAAATTGATGGTACGTCCTGATTTGGAGTACTGTGTACAGTTCTGGTCACCACACTTCAAAAAGGATATTATAGCATTAGAAAAAGTGCAGAAAAGGGCAACTAGAATGATAAAAGGGTTGCAACAGTTTCCCTATGAAGAGAGGTTAAAGCACTTGGGGCTCTTTAGCTTAGAGACATAATGGCTGAGGGGTGACGTGATCGAGGTTTATAAGATTATGCATGGGGTAGAGCAGGTAGAAAAAGAAGTACTTTTCTCCCCTTCTCAAAATGCAAGAACTCGTGGGCACTCAATGAAATTGCTGAGCAGCCGGGTTAGAACAGATAAAAGGAAGTACTTCTTCACCCAAAGAATGATTAACACATGGAATTCACTGCCACAGGAGGTGGTGGCGGCTACAATTAGAGGGAATTAGATAAGCATATGGAGCAGAAGTCCATCAGTGGCTATAGCCACAAGGTATAGATAGGGACTCTGGGGCAAGTGATGCTCTGTATTCTTGGTGCTTGGGGGGGGGGGGCAACGGGGGGGGACTTCTCGGTCCTGGCTCCACTGCTGGACCTCCTGATGGCACCTGGTATTTTTGGCCACTGTGTGACAGAGTGTTATACTGGATGGGCCATTGCCCTGATCTAATATTGGCTTCTCTTATGTTCTTATGGGAGAAGGAGGTGGGAATGGAACACACCGTGAAAGGAATGATCTCAGTGTGGGCAGAGGAGTGGCCTCCGAGGGGCCGGAAATGAGTTGGAATCCAAGAGAACAGGTCTGCTTTTTAATTAGCTTCAGTGTGGAAACAAGGGAATGGGAAGACTTGCAGCAAAAGCCCAGACCAACAATGAAGGGAAAGTGAACTGAGCACTGAAGGGGGGGGGAACGATGCAGAAGGAAAAGAAAACCTGGATGCACGTGCACATTAAAAACAATAGGAATGCAGAACAAAGGAAAGCCGGCTGAAATGCACGAGAAAAGTGAGGCAAGACACGAGTGCAGAAAGGGTCCTAGAAACTGCAGTTGAATGCACTCACTCAATCCAACCTGAAGTCAGCATATATGGGGCTGCAGTGTTTGGGTTTCCCAGATCCCGATCACACGCAGAAGTAGCCACGCGATAGGTGTGAATGCTGGGCAGATTTTAAGGGCGCAGTCACACGAGAACATCCGGCAAGCATCCCGCACCCATTGGCAATCCGTTTCACTCCGCCGAAGAAGCGGAGTTTAAAAATACCTGGGAAAGTTCAGTAGTAAATTGTTGTGTGACGGGCCGCAGACAGATTTTCCTGTGTGATCGCTCCAGCACGCTCCCGTTGCGTCAGTGATCCCTCGTTGAAGTGCACCAGAAACACACAGCGAAGAAAGACAACCCGATTCACCCGCCGTTGCATCTGATCACGCAGCAAAAATAAATAAATAACCCAGAGCCTTGCTTCCCCCCCCCCCCCCCCCCTATTTTTCTTTTCGGGGCGGGCGCCCCTCTTTCAAACTTGTGACAGCATAGGGATTTGTGATGTTGGATAGATTAAAAAAAAAAACCAGGATAGGCTCAAAATATTGTGTAAAGGAATCTTCCATTTAAATCCAAATATTTCAGTGCAATAAATGTGTAAATCAGGCTGCCTAGATCTCTTATTCTCCAGAAAGCATACATGTATAATACGATTCTATATTGAACTTTAATTGGGCATCATGGAAAGAAGCAGCCAAGCATATCTAAATGAGAGAAGCCTTCAGAAATTAATCTAAGCCCAGAGCTCGTCCGAGTAGTGCTCTTAGATACATGAGGATAACGAATTTAACGTGAGCAAATTTTGCAACATGAGGATCATTACTCTGGGGAGGATGGCCGTGTAATGTGACTCAAATTTTTGCTGTGTCTCAGAGCTGTCCTTTATCCCTTTAAAAGGCACAGTGGGATAAACCACTGCTCTTGGCAAAAAGTGTTTTTAATGGAACAAAAGCAAAGAGCACATTTAAAGGAAAAACCAGTCCTCCCTAATACGAGGATGCCACAGTAAGGCTTGAGGAATTTTTGTTTCAGTTTGTCTGAGGAAGTGTGCTTGTACACAAAAGCTTGTACCTTAAATATAACTGTTGGTCTTGAAGATTTCATTGGACTCAAACTTTGTCCGGCTGCTTCAGACCAACACGGCTATCTGCCTGACTCTACAGAACAAGAGGTCACTCAAAGTTAATGGCAGGCAAATTTAAAACAAATGAAGTGAAATACTTCTTCATTGAGCACTGATTCACACTGTGGAGGAGGTCAAAGTGTCAAATGCCATACCTGCCTTTTAAAGGTGTTGGGTAATTTTATGATCGTCTGTAACGTTTATGACTTTACCAGCGCAGATGGAGTTGCATCATTTTAACACCACTAGACATTATCTAACCATTGAAAAAGATAAGAAGAATTTTTCCATTCCATTCCTTTCATTATATACTGTGTACAACCAGATGAACATAGCTGGTGCTTTTACCTGCTGCAAGCTTTATTTTACAGGCACCTTTCTAATGGCACAACCCTGAACCGTCCTGCTTCATGACTGGGGCAAATTGTTTATTAACATATTTTTCCTGTTTGCCCACCTACAAAATGAGCAGAATAGAAATTCATTGTCATTACGCAAAGTGCTCTTTGCACAGCCACAGAAGGTAAGAACTCCTGCATCTTATTCCTGACTGTCTCACTGAGTCAGAAAACAAGGAGCAAGAGCAAAAATGATAGTAATCAGCTATCTATATGAAGCCTAATATTTTCCTTAACAGGCACATTTAGTGTGTCCTGCAGTAGCCTTGAGACAATTCACACACAAATTGCTTTCTAACAGTGCTTCCATCTCTGCTCAAAAATATATAAATAAGATGCATTTATTTTGCAATTTTACTTTGTAAATTAAACTCTCATACACTTCCTTAGGTTGGCATGTAGCTTCTCATTGCCAAGGCAGCTCTTGGTCATCTCTGTTCCTTCTTCATAAATATCAGAGCAGAAGCAAATGGACTGAAGTGCTCTACAGCATTTCTACGAAACAACCTTCTACCACCACTATCATTTCAATCTGTATAGAAACATAAGCCCTTATTTGTGACACCCAATTTGGTCGACAGCAAGCGACAATATAAAAGACTGGGTCCTTCTACTGTAATCAAAAACAAAGGCGATGTAGGTACTTCAAAGTAAAATTTGCCTGGTATTAAGGCTGTGGAAGTGCAAGGGCTATGTATAAACAAAAGGGAAAGAGATAGCCAGTTTAACTATTTCTGGCTCCAGCCAATAAATTGGAGAACTGCACGAGAAGATTGCATAGCAGTATGATCCAATGTTTATGCCAATGGACTGAAGGCAAAGACAAAGCTGCACAAAGGGCTGCTCATGTGTGCTATGAAAATAAACTGCTTTTCCTGAAGCATTCATCAGTTGCTTGATATCAGTGTGAAGATTTCCTAACCCATGTATTTCTGGCAAAATAAGCCTTTACATAGTAAATGAAAAGGGACAGTATACACCTTTTTATCTTGGTGGTGGAGGAAAGTGCCATCGATTTGCAGCCAACTTATGGTGACCCCATAGGGTTTTCAATGCAAGTGACGTTCAGAAGAGGTTCTTCATTGCCTGCTTCTATGGAGCAACCTTGGTATTCCTTGCTGGTCTCTCATGCTCACCAGGGCCAGGGGTCATTTCCTGCAGGAGCGCACAGGAGTTCCGGCAGGAATGAGCCCAGGGGGTGGGCACATGCAACAAGCCCCACCCCCTGCTCCCAGCAGCCCTCAGTCAGAGCAAGAAGCAGCCAGGTAAGTTGCAGAGCCAACAGGTCCAAAACAGTCCAGTGGTACCTTTAAGACCAAGTTTTATTCAGGTACAAGCTCTCCCTCCTCTGTGAGGATAGATCTGCACGTCCCCCCCCCCAATAGCTAGCAATCCAAAACAGTCCAGTGGAGCCTGAGCGGTAGGTGTTGCCTTCTGACACACTCCCGGTGATGTCAGGGGGTGTGGCATATGCACATAAGTTATGCTAATTAGGTATTCTAATGAGCTCCTGCACCCCTTTTTCTACGAAATGACCCCTAATTAGCTCCCAAGATCTAGCAGAATCAGGTTAGCCTGGACCATCCAGATGATAAAAAAGTAGAAAAGCGTCACATATGAGGAAGAAATCTCTGGAAGCTGGCTGTGAATTCCAGGATTCATATTAGAGTTCACTGTAGGTCCAGAAAGGTTCACAAACTCATGTTACATTAAGGCTGCCAGGTCTCCTGGACTGGTGGGACCCCTCCACTAGCAGCCTTCAGTGGGCTGGCAGGGGGAAATGGGTGATGGTGGGTTGCCATTGCCAGTAAAATCTTTGGACCACCCCAAATGACACATCCCCACACTCAGGACACTGTCCCCTGCAAGAAGACATACAGTGGTGCCCAGTCCAAACAATGGTTCCAGTGCCACAAGCGTCTGTTTTGGTTGCCCACAAGAAGCCTGTATTAAAATGAAGATTTGAGTAAGGAACTGGATCAACTCCATGCACTCTGCATCTCAAAATAAGATTTTGGCCACCACACATCATATACCCTCACTCTCCCCTTTGAGATGATAGATGCTTTTTTCTGTTCCAGAGGCCAGACTATGTGCCAGCTGCTCCAAAGGGGGGTGCCACCAAGACAATCACACAGGCAGGCACTGGGGCCAGGCTGCAGCCCAAAACAATCTTTTGACCACCCCAAAAGACACATCCCCATTCTCCAGGGACTGTCCCCCACAAAATTCACATATAGTGGTGCCCGGTCCACTATGACACCACAAATTTCTTGAGGCCTTGATTTGGAATTAGATTTGAATAAGGAACTGGAACAACTGCATGCCCTCTGCACCTCAAAATAATGTTTGTACCACCATGTGTCATATACCCCCACATTCAGGTGACTCTCCCTTTCAAAGGGCATATTGTGTTTTCTGGTCCGAAGGCCAGATCATGTGCCAGCTGCTCCAAAGTGGGGTGCCCCAAAAATCTTTGGACCACCCAAAATGACACATTCCCACACTGTGGAGACTGTCTTCTGCAAGAAGACATAGGGTAGTGCCCAGTCCAAACACTGGTTCTGGAGCCACAAACTTCTATTTGGCTTGCCCCCTCCCCCAAAGCCTGTATTAAAAAGATTTGTATAAGAAACTGGAAAACTGCATACATGTTCAGGGGACACTCCTCTCGTAGAGGACATATGCTGTTACCTGGTTCAAAGCACAGTTCTTGTGCCAGCTGCTCCAAACTGAAGTGCCCCAGGACAATCACACAGGTGGACACTGGAATCAGGCTGCACCCCAAAATGATCTTTGCACCCCCCAAAATGACACATCCCCACACGCTGGAGACTGTCCCCTGAAAGAGGACATACAGTGGTACTTCTGTTTGGAGTACCACCAAGTGGTCTAAATTTCAAAGGAAACTTGAATAAGGAATTGGTAAGTCTGCATGTCCTTTGCATCCCAAAATAAGGTTTGGACCACCATATGTCATACACCCTAAGGTTCAGTGGACTCTCCCATTCTAGGGGACTATGAAGAATCCCTGTATCTCCCCAGCTGTCTGGCCGATTTCCCCCCTGCCAAATCTTCAGTTCCCCTCAGTTACTGAGGTTCCCTACAGTAGTGTGTATATATTCTTTGTCATAAAAGACTGGACTGTCCCACCCTATGTTTAGATACTTAGTTTAGACTTTTTCTCAGCTCAGAAACTCTCCAGGAGCTGTCCAGTTTTCTTTAAACCCTTGAGAAATGGCACTTGAGGCAAATTAACTTTCAAAAATAGAATAAAGATTTTATTAAACAGGCAAGGACTATATGAGCAATAGGAATAGTCAAGGTTTTGAGATTGGTGAGGTAAAAAACTTTCTAATACACACAGAGTTGAATTCTTAGAACATTCATGAGAGTGTTCAAGGCTTTCTATTTCTTTGAGAGGTACTTTGTTCAGTATATTTCATTACAAACACAGTTCTTATTAATGTTTCTATATTTCTCCCTTCAGAGTTCTAGGGTTTGTTTTAGATATTACAGTTTTTCACTAACTCCTGAGGTGTTTAAGCTCCTCCCCTTTATCACAGACCAGGGTTCTCTTCCCAACCCCTTTCACTGGCAGGAAGTTATTCTCCTTGTCCCTAAGAAGCAATAACTCCTTTTACTATTCCAGTTGTGTGGGAGTTCTCTCTAAGTACCCAGACCTTCTGCCAAATCCACCTCCAGTATCTTTTGTCTGTATAAGGTTGTTCTGTAGCTTTTCTAACTGAGAATCTAAAGTTTTCCCTCAAAGCGATTTTAATATATTTAGATAATGGGGTTTCTCTTCTTCCCTCTTGCCGCGTTTTCCACCTCCCTTTGAGGGGTAGCCGCCTGTCGCCGTACTGCCTGCCCTTCCAGCTGCATCCAGCAGAGGGACTCCTCCACCAAGGCTGGGGTGTGGAAGGAGCCGACTTCAGATGACGGAGGCAAGTCAGAGGATTTCCTCACCCTCTTGGCCCATCCTGGGTTTCTGGCCTTCGACCCCTAGAGGCACACAGCTATTTTCAGTCTCTCTCTCGGCGTTCGTGCTACAGCTGTAGCCAGCCCAGGTCCTCCTCATTAGCTAGCTCCTCTCCTTCTTTTATTACCCCCTCGGCCCCTTGCTCCACCTCCTGCCTGTTCCTGCCCCCCTGTAAAGCGATAGACGCCATGGATCTCCACTCCGCCCCTCCTTCTGCTTCCGGGGCCGATCTCCCCCGCGCCGCCCACTCTGCTTCCCCTCCTTGGACTGCCGCCATCTGCTCCACTGACTCCCAAGCCTCTGGCTTCCCTGCTGGAGGCTGCGGGCCGGCCGAGGCTCGGCCCGCGCCTGTGCACCAATGCCGTGGCTCTTCCAGCGCGGCCCCCAGCACCCTGATGGCTCCTCCAACCTCTGTCTCTCCGGCATCTGCCGCCCCATCACCCATCGAGTTCCCTGGATCTCTGCTTCATCCCTTCGGGTAAGTGCAGCAGGTGGAGCTTGGGGGGGGGGCGTTTGGGTGAGCCCGATTTTGCCCCATCTCCTGGCTGGTCTGGAAGGTCCCAGCAGCGACCGGGACACCTCTGTAGAAGTACTTTTCTGACTGTTGCCTATCAGAAAACACTGACTCCCAAATGTCTTTTCCCTCAGAAGCCAACCCCTCTGACTACTGATCTACACATTAGTTTACACACATAGACCAAACTGTGAAAAGACCAATTTGCAAAAGACCTAAATTGTGAAAGACCACTTTTCCCTCCAGATCAGCTATTTTATTTTCTCTCTCAGCTGATGTTAGCCAATCAGAGAGCTAGTAGGAAAGCCGATCACATGAGCTCTTCTCTCCAAGGAAGATTAACTCATGAACTCCCTGACTCTTCAACACAAGCAGCATTTAAAAAAAAAACACCCTGCTTTTCTTTGCAATCCATCACAGGGACATATGTTCTTTCCTTGTCCATAGCCTTGTTTGTGTGCTAATTTCTATAAGATGGGGTGCCCTGAGTACCAATAAGTTTGAAATAGTGAGTTGTCCCAACCACTGAGATCCATCATTTCCCTTGCCTTAGGTATTCTAAGTCCAGAGTGTCAATCATAATTGTGTTAAGTGGTTTAGTGTTCTGTGCAAAACCATCTGCTACTTGGATATTTTTTTTAATTATTTTTTAACATTTGTGATGTTGCCTCACCAAGGTGGCTAAAATTGTGAACAAAATAGTATAAAATGTTTAAAGTCAATTCATCTAGGTTTAATCTGATCAAATCTTCTGATTGCCTAAATTTTTATTGTACTTCCATACCTTGCCAGTTCAGATTCCTGTCACAACTATTAAAAAATGGCAAAAATCTTTGGATAAATTTTTATGGGCAGGTGGCTCAAGTGGTTAAGACACTGAACTGCAGGCTGTGGAAGGTCAGTAGTTCAGAAGTTCGAGACCCAGGTTGCCGCATGACGGAGTGAGCTCCCGTCTCTAGTTCCAGCTCCTGCCAATCTAGCAGTTCGAAAGCAAGAAATTCCAAGTAGATAAATAGGTACCACTTCGGTGGTAAGGTTACAGCGTTCCGTGCGCCTTGGTGTTTAGTCATGCCGGCCACATGACCACGGAAACATCTTCGGACAGCGCTGGCTCTTCGGCTTTGAAACGGAGATGAGGACCGCAACCCTAGAGTCGGATTCGACTGGCTTTCGAGCAAGGGAACCTTTACCTTTACCTTTTTAAAAAGGCACATATTAATTTTGGCACCATGTGTACATTAAAGGGGGATGGAGGGTTATGGTATCCAGATCCTCAGAAATACTATGAAGCTTCACAGCTAGTGTATATCACCAAAATGATCAAATATGAAACCACACATGACTGGGTTATTATATGCCAAGCATTTACTAATACTAAATCTTTGAGATTCATCAAATGGAACTGGTGCATATCATATGAGGGCATCAGATCAAACTGTCGCAAGTGTGGCTTACAGACTCAGCCAAACTGTGGTTCTGTCTATGATGTTCCATTCTCTTCCCAGGGCCCAAGTAGTATTTTCTTTGTGGTTGGTGCACATTTTATCATGCCCCACCCCAAAGATCCCATCCCATATGTCCAAACTCATGAGTCCCTCATGTGGACCCTTTGGCATCACATCTCCTATAACAGTGGTGGCGAACCTGTGGCACGGGTGCCGGAGGTGGCACTCAGAGCCCTCTCTGTGGGCACACATGCCATCGCCCCAGCCAGGCCCAGACCATCATTAAAGTGTCGAATTCTCTGCCAAATAATTTTAAGTAAATGTAAGCATTTGGGATTGCTTTCCTTACTTTGTTTGTATCATCTTAAGTTAAGGTATGAGTTGTTTTTTCTAAAGTAAAACCTCAGTATTCAAGTTAAATTGCCGTGTTGGCACTTTGCGATAAATAAGTGGGTTTTGGGTCGCAGTTTGGGCGCTCGGTCTCTAAAAGGATCACCATCACTGTCCTATAAGCTCTCTTTCCTTGTTCAAACTGCAGCCTCCCTAAAAACTATCCCTAAATCTCCAGCAATGTCTCTAGCTGGAGCTGGCCACCGAAAGTGCATCAATTTTCTACTCTCATGTGTGAATCCTACTCATGATGACTATATATAACTTAAATTTCACTCAAAATAGGAAAAATTGACTCCCCTTAGGCCTACATACAAGAAAAAACAGTGGGAAACCTTTTCAACTTCATAAGCTTTGAAGAGCTTATGAAGAGGATTTTCTGTAGGAACGTGTTGTACCAGCACCCCTCAAAATCAGCATCTTTGGTGTTACTAAGTTTTACCTAGACGTTTTCTGCATAAAGGGCAAGATAGCAAAGATGACAGTCTCCAGAGTGTGGGGAGGTGTCATCTGGGGTGGTCCAAAGGGTGTTTTGGGGTGCAGCCTGGATGTTGTAATCTGAGAAGCATTTCATTGCTGAGAAGTATTAGGGCCCCATACATTATTTTTTTTAAAAAGAACAATTGGTGACATATTTTAAGGTCAGTGTGCAATATCTCTTCCATGCAGTTATGAGAAGCCAGATTAGTCCTTTCAGTGGTAACCTTTTCTGCAATGAATAGGTTTGCTTCCCTGTTATTAAGATTCACCCTCTCTGTTTGTGATCCTGACAGCTTGTAAGATTAAATTTTCCATATATTGATTTGATTATGCTAACCCTGTCAAGTTTTGATCACTAGAAACACAATTTTCCTTGTGTTGAGATAATGTACACGGATGTAGAATAGAAGTCAAGTGATATGTTTTTCAGATGACAACTTTCTTTTTATTGACAACAGCCTGCTCACCCACACATTAATAGTAACACACATTTTACCTCTAAAGGTCTCTAGTTCCCCTAGTCTTACTGTTTCTTGCTTCATTTCGGTGGTCAAATGCAAAGACCAGGGCTGCTGTATGTTTCATAATTGATTGTCACAGGTATGGCCAGGAATACAGGGAACAGTTGTTTCTCTAGACTAAAGACCTTGGAGGATGCTCTTGCAGAGTTGAACCGGACGTAATCTGTGCTCTCAGCTAAACATGCCAGATAAGGAGTCCAGGGTCCAAAACATAACAGCCTTGGAGAGGACAAGGAATAAAGGAGTAATAGACAAATATGGCCTTTTGTAAGTGAGAAATAGGATAATTAATATCGATATAGATATAATATGTGTTTGAGCCCTAGTCTGAGAACTGTTTGAGAATGGCAATCCTTCACACTTTTGATATTCTATGGTCCCGATCACATGCAGATTTCTCCGCGAGATACTCACAAATGCTGGCCGGATTTGACGGGTGCCTTCACACGGACACATCTGGCAAGCGTCCTGCACCCGCTGGCAACCCTTAGCAGTCATCCGAAGAAGTGGAGTAAAAAACAACCAGGGAAAGTCCACTATCAAACGAGGTTGCGATGGGCAGAGGATGGAGTTGCCAGTGTGATCACACCACTTATCCCTCGAGGAAGCACACTGGAAGCAGGCCGCAAGGGAAACAATCCGCTTCACCCGCCCTTGCGTTGGATCACACAGCGGTGGGTCAAATTACCGCAGCAGAAATAGCCTCACTCCCCTCCCCCCGCGTTTTCTGGCAAGTGTGACCGGGACCTATGTTATGATAAAAAGTAGCAGGAAGGAAGTACTACTGCTTTTATATATTTAAATAAGGCATTCCAGTATAGATAAATGTGTATGATGTTTGGATTATTTATTAGTTAGCCAAGAATGTGAGCCCTATCAGGTGGGACAGCTAGCTATTTTGGGAAGACTATTTTGAAAACCTATAAACATGGCAACATGAATCAATCTCCTTGCCTGTGACTTGCTTGTTTTTGATAAGCAACTTTAATGAGCTCAACTAATTGCCCACTTTTAATTATCTATGTAAAATAACTGGATGCTATATTTTCTTTTAGGTGAGTGTATGTTAAAAGTATAAATAAAGGTAAAGGTAAAGGTTCCCTTGCTCGAAAGCCAGTCAAGCCCGACTCTAGGGTTGCGGTGCTCATCTCCATTTCAAAGCCGAAGAGCCAGCGCTGTCCGAAGACGTTTCCATGGTCATGTGGCTGGAATAACTAAACACCAAGGCGCACGGAACGCTGTTACCTTCCCACCAAAGTGGTACCTATTTATCTACCTGCAATTTCTTGCTTTCGAACTGCTAGGTTGGCAGGAGCTGGAACTAGAGACGGGAGCTCACTCCGTCATGCGGCACCTGGGTCTTGAACTGCTGGACTACTGACCTTCCAAAGCCTGCAGTTCAGCGTCTTAACCACTTGAGCCACCGCAGCTCCTAAAAGTATAAATACTTACACACAAATATATACATATTTTAATAAAAAGATAAAAGAGCCAAGATT
Organism: Gekko japonicus; assembly: GCF_001447785.1. Taxonomy (NCBI): domain Eukaryota; kingdom Metazoa; phylum Chordata; class Lepidosauria; order Squamata; family Gekkonidae; genus Gekko; species Gekko japonicus. The sequence continues at coordinate 49,178 of NW_015170939.1, forward strand.
CTTTATTAATGGTTTACTTGTGCACTACACCCAAAACAAACCAAAATTATTGCTGAGGTGTACTTCTTGCCAGGAAAACAAGGTCTGAGTCCAGTGGCACCTATAAGACACCTTTAAGACTAGTCCATACATATAGGTAGAGGGTAATTTCCATTCCATTGTATCTGAGGAAGTGTGCGTGCAGATGAAAGCTTATACTTTGACTAAAACCTTGTTGGTCTTAAAGGTGCCGCTGGACTCAAACTTTGTTCTGCTGCTTCAAATCAACATGGCTACCAACCTGATTCTTTCCATGAAATTAATGATAGGAAAGCCAATTAGATTCCTAGCCAGGGGCGGGTTAAGGCTCGCTGGTGCCCTAAGCACTGACCAATCTTGGTGCCCCTCCTTTCCACACTGACCCCCAGTCCATTTGAGTTGTTGACCTGTCTGACCAGATATACAATGCAGGTTGCAGCAATACAAAAATGTAATCCTATGGTAACACAATATACTGTACAAACTAAGCCAAGCTTGGGCTACATAAAGTTCTACAAAAATGCAATACATCATCTATTTTAATATTTCACAAGTTTTTTCTTTTCACCCTTTTCCCAACTTTGGGGTGCCCCCTTTGGCCCTGGTGCCCTAAGCATGTGCTTAGTCTGCTTAATGGTTAATCTGCCCCTGTTCCTAGTGCTCTTAAGTGCAAGCCTATATCTGAAACAGGCCAGACTTCTGGAACAGGACAATAGGGGGGCAAATAAATCTGAGGTTTTGGGCCCTGTGTTCTACTCATATGTCTGCCATCGCTTTTGATTGGCCACAGTGTAAACAGGGTGGTGGACTAGCTGAACCACTGGTTTCATCTAGCACCATTGCTCTTGTGTGCTTACGACATGTCGGCAGGTGTACTTTATGATAAAAGGTAAGGGAAAGTGCCCCCTCATGGATCACTGCCTTGTCACAGTGTAAACAGGGTGGTGGACTAGCTGAACCACTGGTTTCATCTAGCACCATTGCTCTTGTGTGCTTACGACATGTCGGCAGGTGTACTTTATGATAAAAGGTAAGGGAAAGTGCCCCCTCATGGATCACTGCCTTGTCGTGGCGAGGGGGCTTGCGCAGTTCAATGAAGCTGTGGGCTATGCCGTGAAGGGCCACCCAAGACGGACAGGCCACAGCAGAGAACTCAGACCAAGCGTGATCCACCTGGAGAAGGAAATGGCAACCCACTCCAGTATTTTTGCCAAGAAAACCCCATGGACAGTATCAAAAGGCTAAAAGATATGACGCCGGAAGATGAGCCCCTCAGGTCAGAAGGTGTCCAATATGCTACTGAGGAAGAGCAGAGGGCAAGTACAAGTAACCCCAGAAAGAGTGAAGCGGCTGGGCCAAAGCCGAAAGGACCCTCAGTTGTGGATGTGTCTGATGGTGAAAGGAAAGTCCAATGCTGCAAAGAACAATACTACATAGGAACCTGGAATGTAAGATCTATGAATCAAGGTAAGCCTGACGTGGTCAAAAATGAGATGGCAAGACTGAACATCGATATCCTAGGAATCAGTGAACTAAAGTGGACAGGAATGGGCGAATTTAACTCAGAAGACCATTATATCTACTACTGTGGCCAGGAATCTCGTAGAAAAAATGGTGTGGCCTTTATAGTCAACAAGAGAGTGCAAAAGGCAGTACTGGGATACAATCTCAAAAATGACAGAATGATTTCTGTCCGATTCCAAGGCAAACCATTCAACATCACAGTAATCCAAGTCTATGCCCCAACCACTGATGCAGAAGAGGCTGAAGTAGACCGGTTCTATGAAGACCTACAACACCTCCTAGAACTAACACCAAAAAATGATGTCCTCATCATCATAGGGGACTGGAATGCTAAAGTAGGAAGTGAAAAGGTAACTGGAATAACAGACAAGTTTGGCCTTGGAAAGCAAAATGAAGCAGGGCAAAGGTTAACAGAGTTTTGTCAAGAGAACACACTGGTCATAGCGAACACCCTTTTCCAACAACCTAAGAGGCGACTCTACACATGGACATCACCAGATGGGCAACACCGAAATCAGATTGACTATATAATTTGCAGTCAAAGATGGAGAAGCTCTATCCAGTCAGTAAAAACAAGACCTGGAGCTGACTGTGGTTCAGATCATGAGCTACTCATTGCAAAATTCAGACTTAAACTGAAGAAAATCGGGAAAACCATGAGGCCATTCAGGTTTGACCTAGATCACATCCCTGATGAATATACAGTAGAGGTGAAGAATAGATTCAAGGGTCTGGATTTGATAGATAGAGTGCCTGAAGAACTATGGACAGAGGTTCGTGACATCGTACAGGAGGCAGCAATCACCACCATCCCAAAGAAAAAGAAATGTAAGAAAGCAAAGTGGCTTTCTGATGAGGCTTTACAAATAGCAGAGGAAAGAAGGAAAGCGAAAGGCAAAGGCGAAAAGGAAAGATTTACCCAACTGAACGCAGATTTCCAGAGAACAGCAAGGAGAGATAAGGAGGCCTTCCTGAATGAACAGTGCAAAGTAATAGAAGAAAACAATAGAATGGGAAGGACTAGAGATCTCTTCAAGAAAATTGGAGAAATCAAGGGAGCGTTCCATGCAAAGCTGGCCATGATAAAGGACAAAAACGGTAGGGACCTAACAGAAGCAGAAGAGATTAGGAAAAGATGGCAAGAATACACAGAAGAACTATACAAGAAAGACCTCAATGTCCTTGACAAACACGACGGTATAATCACTGACCTTGAGCCAGACATCCTGGAATGTGAAGTTAAATGGGCCTTAGAAAGCATTGCTAACAACAAAGCTAGTGGAGGTGATGGTATTCCAGCTGAGCTATTCAAAGTCTTAGAAGATGATGCTGTTAAAGTGCTGCACTCCATTTGCCAGCAAATTTGGAAAACGCAACAGTGGCCACAGGATTGGAAAAGATCAGTATACATTCCAATCCCAAAGAAGGGCAACGCCAAGGAATGTTCAAACTATCGCACAATTGCACTCATATCACACGCTAGCAAGGTCATGCTCAAGATCCTACAAGCTAGGCTTCAACAGTACGTGGATAGAGAACTACCAGAAGTACAAGCTGGGTTTCGAAGAGGTAGAGGAACGAGAGATCATATTGCCAACATTCGCTGGATTATGGAGAAAGCAAGAGAGTACCAGAAAAATATCTACTTCTGCTTCATTGACTATGCTAAAGCCTTTGACTGTGTGGATCACAACAAACTATGGCAGGTCCTTAAAGAGATGGGAGTACCAGACCACCTCACATGTCTCTTGAGAAACCTGTATAAGGGCCAAGAAGCGACAGTTAGAACCGGATACGGAACAACTGATTGGTTCAGCATAGGAAAAGGAGTACGACAAGGATGTATACTGTCACCTTGCTTATTTAATATATATGCAGAGTACATCATGCGAAATGCTGGCCTGGATGAATCACAAGCGGGAATTAAGATTGCTGGGGAAAAGATCAACAACCTCAGATATGCAGATGATACCACTCTAATGGCTGAAAGTGAAAAGGATCTAAAGAGCCTCTTGCTCAGAGTAAAAGAGGAGAGCGCAAAAGTGGGCTTGAAGCTCAACATCAAAAAAACTAAGATCATGGCATCCGGCCCCATCACTCCTTGGCAAATAGAAGGGGAAGTCGTGGAAGTAGTGACAGACTTCACGTTCCTGGGATCCCAGATCACCGCAGACTGTGACTGCAGCCATGAAATTAAAAGACGCCTGCTCCTTGGGAGGAAAGCGATGGCGAACCTAAACAGCATGATAAAAAGTAGAGACATCACCCTGCCAACAAAAGTCCGCATGGTCAAAGCAATGGTATTCCCAGTAGTCATGTATGGCTGTGAGAGTTGGACTATAAGGAAGGCCGAGCGCCGAAGAATAGATTCTTTTGAACTATGGTGCTGGAGAAGACTCTTGAGAGTCCCTTGGACTGCAAGAAGAACAAATCAGTCAATCCTCAAAGAAATCAACCCTGACTGTTCCCTGGAAGGCCAGATAATGAAACTGAAGCTCAAATACTTTGGCCACCAAATGAGAAGGGAGCACTCACTGGAAAAGACCCTGATGCTGGGAAAGATTGAAGGTCAAAGAAGACGGGGACGGCAAAGGATGAGATGGTTAGACAGTGTCAGCGATGCAACGAACATGAAATTGAGCCAACTTCGGAGGACGGCGGAAGACAGGAGAGCCTGGCGGGAGATTGTCCATGGGGTCGCGAAGAGTCGGACTCGACTGTGCGACTGAACAACAACAAAGGGAAAGTGAAGGCATAAGACCTCTCTTGTCCTTTAGTATGTTTATCAGTAACACATTTCCTTGTCACTTTAGAAAATACCACAGAATTTAAACCTTATCATCAGGAAACACTTTCACAAATTTGGGCTGTGACATTTGAAACAAGGCATGGTGAGGCCATTTATTTAAGTTGGTGGCTTGGTCTTTCAGGTCAGTTTGATCGTCTTAGGAGCAGCTGAAGAGGAGAAGAAGAAAACACTCCCAAAAAATCTGTTTACCAGGAACATCTTTACTGCAGTCACTCTTGAGCAGCTGTGAAGAGGCAGTTAAGCAAAGCTCTTTTAACACCAAAGTGTAAACACAGCCCAGCCATGCTAATATCTCCCTTGTGTCTAGTTCAGAAGAGGAACACAGAAGCGCAAACAAATTTAGAGTCTAGTGGCACCTTGAAGACCAACAAAGGCTTATTCAAGGGATGAGCTTTTGTGTGCATGCACACTTTTTCAAATAAATTGGAATGGAAGATCAAGTTCAAACTTATAGACAAAGATGGACAGCAAATTAACATATAATATGATGAAGATGTTTTAAGATAAACAAAGACAAATCAACTCATAGCTCCAAATTTGCGTAGAGCCATATCCTTGGCTAGATTTAATGTTCTTCCATCAGCTCTCTTATTTGGCAGATTCCAAGGGATTTCCTATCCTAGCAGGTGCTGTCCTAGTATGAAGGACTGTGTTGAAACTGTCGCCCATGTCCTCCTCCAGTACCCTCTCTATTTGGCGTCCTGTCGGGATCTTCTATATCCCATATTAGGCCAATTTTTAGGGACCCCTGATGATTTTAAGCTCCTTTTCTTGCTTGATAATCCAGATACAGAAATAACTGAAATAGTAGCAAAGTTTCTCTGCGGTGCTATGGTCTCACGGCCTGATAAGTGATACTATGAATTAGGTTTTATTATGATGCTGCTCTTATTATGATGTTACTCTATGATGTTACTCTGCAATTTTAATTCTACTCTGCATGATTTTGTATTTAGATTACTGTATCTTCATGTATATGCCAATAAAAGGCTTTGGATGGAAATACCATTAAAGCAGCCATTAAAAACAATTAAAGATAATAAACCCCTAAAATACCGTGCAACAGTTCCTATGTCAATCAGCTTATTCAAAATTCAGCAGTACCCCAATATTAGGAGTCAGGACCCTGGAGGGGGGATAGTCAGGGAGGAAGAGGGATGTCCACTGCCTGATCCAAAGGCCCAGTGGAAGAGCTCCATCTTACAGGCCCTGCAGAACTGTAATAGATCCCATAGGGCCCTGATCTCATACGGGAGCTCATTCCACCAAGTCTCCATCCCATGGGCAGGGCGAAAGCTTTACTGGAAGGGATCCAGGACCTTAGCCACCAGGTAGGGGCCAGGGCTGAAATATTCAAGGTTTTGAGATACAGAGCTGAATTCAAGAGAATGTATTTGTAGTTTTGTTTCAGGGTTTTCTAGTTCTTTCTTGGAGAGGTACTTTGTTTAAGATATTTCAGCACTCTTATTAATGTTTCTTCAAGAGGACAGTGTTTGCTTAAAGTTTCTAGATTTCTTCCTTCAGAGTTCCCTTTAGATATTACAGCTTTTCATGAAATCCTGAGGTGTCTAAAAGGCAAAAGACCTTTTCCCTCCAGATCAGCTGTTTTATTTCCCCTCTCAGCTGATGTTGGCCAATTAAAGGCTACGATCACACACACTCAATAATCCACTTTCAATCCACCTTCAATGCACATTCCAACTAGATTTTTACTGCGTGAACTGGCAAAATCCAGTGTCTCTGTTTCCTGTTGCAGGCCAAATGGTCCAGGGCAGACCAAATGGCCTGAACAACCTCAATAGCCATGCCATATAACCACACATTCTTTACCACCTCTAAGTGGAAGAGCCAGACTTCAAGGCGCCTGCTTTAAGGCTACATAGGCCATGTCACGTACATCATGGAGAATCTGGAAGCTGGGTCACCTGACTGCAGGCAGGGCCTCCAAACTTCTAGCCTATTCCCACACGCAGCTATGGCAACCAACAATTGGCTACATACCCCTGCTGCTCAGATTGGCTGAATGACGACATCTAATTTGTGACTGGAATTGGGGTATAATTTTCTGATCCCTATGGGAATGAGCTGACTGCAGGCAGGGCCTCCAAACTTCTAGCCTATCCCCACACGCAGCTATGGCAACCAACAATTGGCTACATACCCCTGCTGCTCAGATTGGCTGAATGACGACATCTAATTTGTGACTGGAATTGAGGTATAATTTTCTGATCCCTATGGGAATGAGCTCTCTCCTTCTCTTAGCTCTTGCTCTCTTAGCTTCCCTTCCTCCCCTTGTCATCGTCTGTTTTATGACACCTGGAAATGCTGCCTCTTGAGAGACAAAAAGTTGTTTTGTGACTTGGAGCACATGGCTGTGCAAAAATGGGATTTCCCTTTAAAATCCCTTGGTACTTGGACTATGTTGGACTGATGAATATCCTGACCTTGGTAACTATGAATCTTTAATGTTTAGTTAAGGCAAATTGCCCTAGCCTTTGTTATTTTTGTAATCTTTTCTAGTCTGTTGTTGTGCTCTGTATTAAATAAAAATCCTGCTTATTTCTAACTTGGCTTTGATGTTGTAACTTGACTTCCAAGTCTAAGTCCTGTGCCTAACGCTCATACTATATATGCTACCATGGGAGAATAAAAGTGTGCATCTCAGAAGTGAGTTGCTAAGGTGTTCTGTCCCAGATGCTAACTAAGGGTTCGGAATCTCTCCCTTAGGAAAAGCAGGGACTATTGAAAAGAGGGTATAGACCATCTCGTGGTTTATTGTTTAATGTACTGGAAAAGTACAGGATTCCCTCTCATTTCTGGACTGGCATGAGTGGCTAACCCTGTACAGTTCCCTTTAGATATTACAGCTTTTCATGAAATCCTGAGGTGTCTAAAAGGCAAAAGACCTTTTCCCTCCATATCAGCTGTTTTATTTCCTCTCTCAGCTGATGTTGGCCAATTAAAGGCTACGATCACACATACTCAATAGTCCGCTTTCAATCCACCTTCAATGCACATTCCAACTAGATTTTTACTGTGTGAACTGGCAAAATCCAGTTTTTTGTGGATTATTGAGTGTGTGTGATCACAGCCAAAGAGTGAGTAGAGCAGCCAGTCACATAAACTCTTCTCTCCAGAGAAGATTAACCCTGACTCTCTGACATAAGCAACATTTTGGAAAAGCATGCTTTTCTGTGCAATCAGTCACAATTTAATATCTTAATCAAGCCCATAGCTACAGTGTGGCCTTTTGGGGTCTAGCCCCCTGACTTACCACCAAGACCCCCTGATTTCCCATCCAGCCCAGCCCTCCGACTTCCAATTTTAAAAAATTTATCTATTGCGCTTGTCATCCACCGGCAAGTCCCACACCCCCTTGCAATTCCACGCCACATTCTCTCACCTCTCGCTGGAAGTGGCAGGTAGGCAATGGAGGCAGCCCCCTCGGGTGCGCTCACTGGCTCTCCTGCCCTGGCAGCCTTGGCTCCTCTGTCAAAAGGATCACTGGCTGTTTGCAGGGAAGGGTGGGAATGGGGCTGTTCACTTGGGGGGTTGTATGTGCAGGGGGATGCGGGGGTCCCCCCTGACTTTTTTAAATGCCCCCGAATTTTTAAAAAAATCCTGACTACAGGCTTGATAGTAATCTCTCACAATCTCAAAAGAGAAATCTGCATTCCAGATGTAACCTGACACAGGAAGCTGGCGAGGCAGCCCTCAAGCACGACCAAGTGTGCGAACGTGTCTTTTGTCAGCTTCTGTAGGTTCTATGAAAATGGTGTGGATCGTCAGACACAGCATCATGTTCTGGGCAGGTGCCTATGCTTCTTTGTCTGGCTGGGGCAGTAATCTAGGCCCCAGGGACCATCCACACCTCACCTAGTCGGGGCACAGAGGAATGCATTGGCCAGCTCTCTTGGTGACCATCTTGAACCAAACCAAACCAAACCAAAAGTTTATTACGGTCATAAGACCAGTCACAATAAATACAGATAAAAAGGACAAGTTAAAATGAATAAATACATAAAAGATATGGGATATATGTGTAAAAGACACACTCATATATGTATAAAAAACACACTCATTTCATTAATTTATTTCCCCAGCAACTGATGTTTCCTTCGTCAAGTGATACCACTTTTTGAATGCTATCACACAGAATTTTGCTACTGCATCTGATACAGTTCTCTGACTATCACCTAATAGATATACCCAAAAGGTTTCAGGACTAAAATCTATATAATACTGTAATGGTTTGAATCTGTAAAGTAACGGAGTAATTAATTGTAGCCTTTCTTCTTGATAGAATTTGCAGTGCAAAAGTATATGTGTGAGACTTGGCCAGGAGGAAGGTATGGAAGGCTGAGTCACAGGTTATAGAGACTTTCGGGGGTTGTTAGACACACAGACATTTTGTTCAGGTTGGCAGCCCTATTTAGGGCCAACAAGGTGCACCTTTCTGAGCGGGGAATGAACATCTGGCTCCATGGTATTCCTGATGGGCTTTTGGGCTGGCTACAGGTGTAGGAGCATTGGTGGGAGTGGGGGCACAAGGGGTCACCCTTCTCTGTGGTCACCGATGCTGGATCCATCCCCACGCTGCAGCAATGCTCCTTCAACTGCACTCAATCAAAAGCGGAGGCGATGTTCCACCAAGTCTCTGTGTCTGCGTGAATTCCTTCTGCTGCATTGCCCACCCATTTCCCCCGAGCCAGCAACTGCTAATTTTGTTGCAGGCCCAAGCCAGAGAAAGAAAACATCCAGAGCAGCAGTAGCCATTGAAAAGCACATGGGGAAGCAGCAGCCCTGAATGTCTTTAGATTAACATTTTAGACTCTCTCTTTTCCTTGTGTTACTGGGCACTGTGTGCCAGGACTTGCCTTTCTGCTGAGTGCTTTTTATGAAGAGCACTGAAAATCTTGTCTCTGCAAATGTTGCTATGTTCATACCCATTATGAGCTGTGGTGACACGTGCGAGATAACGCATGGGGGAAGCAAGGCCATTTACCCCGGAGGAAATTGACCCGCAGTTGTGCAATCACACTGTTCTTTGATGCTGTGGGCATAGCCCGCCACTGCATGATCAGACGCAATCGCAGGTGAGTCGTTGGTTTTTTTTTTGCCGTTTGTTGTCTATTTGCTTAAATGGAGGATCAATGAATCGCATCTCCACACTGAGGGCTTCCTACGGCATTATGCAATGATGCGCACACTGAGAAGGGGAAAAAAACACAACGGCATGGATTCAGGATGACTTGATCAGGCCATCCCGGCACCATGAAAGCGCGCTGGAGCAATCACACAACAGAGGAAATGTTTGTTACTTTGAAAACTAAAACGTTGTGTTTTTTTCTTTTTGAAACAATTTCACATTTGCTTGCCAAGTTGCAAGAGTGCTGTCATTTATTCATTTGAACCCCCCCCCCTTGACTCTCCAATTGGAAGAGGGAGCTGCTCTTAGTTTGCCCATTGTTAATTTCTTCTGTACCTTACAACATACAACTCAGGGTTGTTGCTTTTTTCCCTGTTGGCTATCTGGGTGTGTATATACAGTTCAGTCATAAATTCTATTCATGGACTCAAGCATGCAGAGAAAATTTCAATAAAGTGTATTTAGGAGGAGGAAAGGGCAAGGTGAGAAAAGGAAGCTTGAGCAATAAATGCACATTACTGGGCAAGAAGTAATTTTCAGCTATTTAATTGAGAACAGCTCAGATGAATGAGTGCCCTCTCTTTTTCTGTCATTTCATTGAGACTCAAATCCTGCAGGCCGAGCCATTAAAAGAACAAAAGGTAAAGTGTAGAATCTGGTACTACCCACTGCTGAGCTTCATGCATGTAGTCCCTCTCTCCGAATGCATTGTTCCCCACCATACTCTGGGTCAGATTTCACAGGATGTGAGAGATCCATTATTAGAGAACTGTGATTAGTTCTCCTAACATTTCTTGTAATGCTTTAAAGTGGGTACCTGCCTATTTTCCATGCAGAAGCTAATGGCAGCTGGATAGGGAGATTTCTATCCCAGGTTATCCTTGACTCCGTGCCCATGTCCCTATCTAGTGCCTAAAATGACTATATATTAATATTAATTATTGGGAAATCCAGTCATGGGGATGGATATCAAAGGGGATTTTTTTCTAATGGGTGAGATTTTCCCTGAGTCCCCCTTCTCACTGCAGACCTCTGACTCTCTCTTTATACTGTACCTGGGGGTCCCCCCTGTCCTCCAGGAAGAACATTTCATTTGGGCCATTTAGGACTGCATTATGAGGAGAGAGGGAAGGAAGTCCTGCTCATCACCTGAAATCCCTTTTGCTAGTAGAAATGCTCTGTAGAATCCAAGCAAAGGATTTCCCACATAATCCATAGTTGGACCCTCACAGTACTGGACTCCATTTGATGGAGATTGCACATTATGGGATGGATTGTAAGGAGCTAAATTGTGGGTGGGACAAATACTATGCCATCTTTTGGTTTGTTTTTTTAAATGGTTCCCCCCCCCCGTTTCTTTGTGATTGGAGCATATCCAAGTTGAAATCCCATGGTACTACTGATGTTAGTCATCTGATTCCAAGTATATAGGTAACACATCAAAAGGATTCATTTTTGGATTCTAGTCTTGGCGAATTGAATGGCGGGCACGTCTCTTTGGATCTCCGAGAGACACGTCCTGTGATATGGCACTAGGAAGGGGTCATGGATGATTCCGGACCCCCTGGGCCCCTCATAAGGGGCCCCCAACCATGGAGCATGAGGGGTGCCTCTTCCAAGGCAAACAGCCAAGGAATCGAGGATCCCCTTTGCTCCGAAGGTCCCACCGTCATAGACCAGCAATGGTGCTAGACTCGCACACTGGAACAAACGAGCAGATGGTCAAGCGATTTCACTTACCTGGCAGAAGACTTCTGATGAGTTGTGAGTTCTGAGCAGTTAAAACAAGATAAGTATCAAATTGTTCAAGTATTCATATCCCCCTCATGTGAAGCGAGGGGGGGGAGAAATCCACCCCGACATAAAGATAAGCCCTTTATACTAACAGTGAAAGAACGGGACTAAAAGCTAAGCCCTAATTAACTGGGGTAGAGTGTGACCGAGAAAAACCCAGTCATTTTTATGTCATAAAGACATTTGGAACTTTTCACTACAAGTAAACAAAAGTGGCAACGGGTGGAAAAAATGGCACTGAAATCGAAACCTTCTTCAGGAAATGCTAATTTTGCTGCTTCGGTCATGAGACCGGAAGCAAAAACAGACATCCCAACCATGTTAACAGCTTGACTATGCCCTCTGCTGGATCACCTGACTTCATTAATTTTTAATTTGGAGATATTACAAAACCAAGTAAAAGAAGCTATCAGCAAAACAGAGCAAAACTCCGAGAACAATGTGAAAAATTTGGAAACAGTTTTGAGCAAGGCTATGGAACCGGTAACAGATTTAAAGCGGATCTTATATAAGCGAGTTCGATATGCTCTATGGAATGTATCTACAATATATTAAGAAGATTATTCTGCCCGGTGAAATCCTTGTGAGACCTACTAAAAGACATTCTATAAAGAGGATAATATACAAAAATTGAGTTTGTTTCTGGAGAAACAACCGACACTTTGTGGATGGTCTGGACTATAATATAAGAAGATGGAACAGCAGAAGAGGAACACGAGATGGGAAATCATGGAAGCGATATTTCTACATCACTTGAAGAAGAAACTATTTTAGGACTCCTAAACTCCCAGAATCAATAGAGAAGCAGACTTTAGAAACAAAAATGATAAATTTTTAAGACATATATCTTTCACTTAAACCTAATTAAAATTGTTAGACTACTTGGCCACTCTTACTCTAGTTAAAACCATGATCATCTGATAAATTTATAAGCCTTACTATTCATTGTAACAAATGTGTTCTAAGTGAAATATTATTGTAAGCATTGTTAAAATTGTTAGACCACTGCTACTTGGGTTCTTAGTACTAGTTTTCTTTCCTTTCTCCTGTAGATATTAGTTACCCCTTCCTTTGATTTCTGTGTACTTTGTAGAATAAAATCAATAAAAATTATTTTAAAAGGATTCATTTTGAAATAAAGCAAATTAAAAATTAGTAAGCTTCCAAAGCTAACATTTTAAAAATATGTTGATGGAATCACTGTGAATTGCTTCTATGTTTGGTTTCACAAATCCTCCAGGGTATTGGATAGTGAGCTACATTCACTCAAGTCCTGGGTCATTTCTTTCTTTTTTTTTTAAATTAAATTTTTAGTAATTTCAAAATCTTACAAATTATTTACAAGGTTTTTTACAAGAAGAAAATAAAATTAGCATTTTTCATAATAATGTACTACAAGTTGCCAACTCTATTCTGCTTCTACATCATTTGTATATTATAGTCATTAATTAAGTCTGGTAGAATTTGGCATGCCTAAATAAATATTTCTGCCTCTCAAAATAACTCCAGCACAAATGCAATTATCCTTATTCTATTTTCAAGACGGTTTTTTTTGTGTGTGGATACTTATTTCCACCAACAGGGGGCTCACTGTCCCCCAACAGCTTTTCCTACATAGTCAGTAGACTTCCTGGGTTTATAGAAAAATCCAAAAACTAAAAAAAATCTCTTCAGGGATGGCTGAATTCCCCCCAAAACCTTTTGAAATGGCCTCTGCAGGGATCTGCTTCAAGCATAAATGGTGAGAGATTAGAATGTTCAGGGAGGGGCCTTTTAACTGGCTTTGTCAGTAAAAGGGTGGGGGAAGGGCCCTTTCCAGGCCTTATCCAGCCTTTGAAGAAGGGAGGAAGGGAGCCTTGGGGCCAGTCCACACAAGAGTTGCCAGTGCCAAGCTGGGGGATTTCCAGAGATTTTGTGATAGACTCTAAGGAGGGCTGGGTTTGGGGAAGGGAGAGGCCTCAGTTGGGTATAATGCCACAGAGTCCACCCTCCAAAGCAGCCATTTTCTCCAAGGAGACAGACCTCTGCTGTCTAGAGTCCAGTTGTAATTCTGGGGGGTCTCCAGGTCCCATTTGGAGGTTGGCAACTCTAGGCCTGGCAGTAGTCTAGGGTGGCCAGGTCCCCCCGATTTGCATGACTCACCTAGCCTTGGCTGCTTGCTACCGTTGATCAGTAGCCACCCTATGAAAGCCAGTGAGGTGCAGCAGTTAGAGCTTCAAAGTAGGGTCTGCAAGACCCAGGTTCAGATTCCCATCTTGCAGTGGAAGTTGGCTGCGTGATTTTGGACCAGTCACATATTTCAGCCTAACCAACCTCACAGGGTTGTTGTGCAGATAAAAAGGAGGAGAGAATAATGAAAGCTGCTTTGGTCCCCACTGTGGAGAAAGACTGTAATTTTCCTAGGTAGAGGCTGGGGGGTGGACATGGAAAGCAGAAGACAGAGAGGCAGATAAAGGTAGGTTGGCTGTTGGGTGGGAAGGAAATAGGGTTGCCAACTCCAGGTTGGGAAATTCCTGGACATTTGAGGGGTGGAGCCTGGAGAAGGTGGGATTTGAGGAGGGGAGGAACTTTGGATTGGTGTAATGTCATACACTCCACCCTCCAGCCATTTCCTCCACGAGAACCACCATTGCCAGCCTCCGGCTGCGAACTGGAGACCGCCCAGAATTACAACTGTTGTCCAGGCGACAGAGCTCAGTTCCCCTGGATAAAATGGCTGTTTTGGAGGGTTGAGTCTATGGCATCATACCCTGCTGAGGCTGCTTGCCACCCCAAGTTTCACTGTCCCAAGGCTGCACCCCCAAATCTCCAGGAATTTCCCAACCTGGAGCTAGCAGCCCTAAGGTGGATTGATCTCTGTAGCTGGGAGATTTCCAGACTGCTGCCACTGCTGCTGTGAGGGGAGAGGAAGCAGGTGGGTGTCTAGGAGCACTGCCTACCACTGCTGCTGCTGCTCTGTGGAGTGGGGGAGGAAGCAGGCAGGAGGCTGGGAGAGTGATGGTGGGGTGGGGGCAGAAAGAGAGAGAAAGAGTGATGAAGTGGGGAGGCAGAAAAACAAAGAAAAAGATGACAGGTCAGAAAGAGAGGAAGTCACATGCATGGAGGAGAAATAGAGAGTAAGAAAAGGGGGACAGAGGGGAGAAATAGTGTGTGAGAGAGGTAGGGGGTGAGGAGAGGAAGCAAAGGTGTGACAAATGACATAACCATCCTGCGAGTTTCTTGCGGGTCTCCACTTGTAAGCTCTATTTCCCATAATTTTTCTTATATCTATTTGAGTAATGTTTTGTTAGATGTCCTTATGTTTATGACCATATGTACTGTATATATTTCATCTTAAAATTTATATTTCAAGATGAAGTACAGTAAAATAAAATAGAAAGGGGAAAAAAAGAAATATATTACACCATTTCATTACTCTGCTGTCTTAATATCTTTTACTATGATTATGTTCTTCTTCTTTAACTGAAGTTCTTCTAATTGACATTCCCTCCCACCGGGACTCCAGAGCAGTTCCAAAGAAGACTCATAAAGTGAGTCTTGCCCACTGGGGAGGTGTGTGTGGGGGTGTCCCATTAGCCCTTCCCGCGTGCTCATCTGCTCTTTGTTTTCTGGACTACTTTACTTGGGGGAAAGATAGAAGGAAAAGGGGGGGGGAGCTCTGTAAGTACGATCAATATAGTTCTTTACAATCTTGTGGTACCTTTCTCTTCTTCCTGTTACCAATTTTTAGCTTCCTAGCCCGAGTCCAACGCCTTCAGAAGCTCCTCACCAGATGCTAGATCGTGGACTGTATATATGCGTCCTCGATGTGTAACCAATATATGGCAAGTGGAAGCCAGCGGTACCTGTAGTTTTTCTCTGCAAGCTTTTGTGCAATTGGGCACATATTTTTCCTGGCATTTAGTATTTCAAAAGGAATATCTGGGTACAGCTGAAGAGTCCTTGAGCTTCAGAACTGTTTTCCCTGGCAATTTCCAAAAGGTTCCTCTTAATCTTTGTGTCCTTAAGTTCTGCCACAATATCAGGTATCAGTGCTGGCGAGCCTGTTCAGGGAGGATTTAAACAGTAAGCGTAGTTTACCACAGGCACCGGAATCTGTATAATTTCCTCTAGCCACTTGTTTAAAGCAACAGTAAGGTCCTTGTTTAAATCAAAGTTCAGGGAAATTCCACAAAATTTTACTTTGGTTTCCCGTGCGTTAATTTCTAACATTAACTTGCTTTTCGCCCATCCTTCAAAAGTTTTCTATTAGCTATTTCTTTAGAGTCCTTTTGCATACTGGCAGCCACTGTCTCTGACTTAGCCTGTGCTATTTTTATCTCTTCTTTTAAATCTTGTTTTAGGTCTGTAAGCATCTCCTGTAAATCCTTTTTAGTTAAGGAGTCTTCTCTTTTCCTTTTACTTGCCTGGGCTTCTTCTTCCTCCATTTCCAAGGGGAGGGGAGTCTTCATCGGAAGAAACGGAAGAGGTTTGATTTTCTTGTGGTGCTCTAGGCATCATTTTGTAGGGGTTCTTGCCCCCTTTTGGTCCCTTGGTTTCCCCCATCATTTTGGTAAGGTTAAAATATTTGAATTGCAGTCCATTTTTTAAAAAATTTTTGTAGGAGCCCGACACGGACGCAATGTCGGGTGCAACTGCACAGCTCCACTGTCTCTCCACCCCCCCCATCCTAACTCATTTCTAATTCCATTAGAGACATAGTTACCCAGACTAGGGACGTGCAAATATTCCATATTCCATTTCATGTTATATGTATGCACTTTTCTGTCAATGCTTTTGGTTCAATGATTGGTTGGTTTTGTATGTGTTTGTATTGCAGATTCATATTGTATATGTTACTAGCAGCCAAGCCCATTTTAAAAGCAATACAATGAGCTCTAGACTGGGCCATGGGCGGCTGTCCATCTGGGGAGGCTGCTGGCCAGTTCCCTCCTCCCTCCCTCCCACCCACCACAGGACAGGGGGCACAGCTAGCCTGGGGTGTGGGGAGACAGGGAGGATGATGGCATAGCCTGCCACAGTTGGCTGGGCTCACTTACTCCAGGTGAGGCGGGAGGCACCTGAGGATGCCAGTGGATAGGGAGATGTTCTGAGTGACATATCAGGGAGCCAACTGATTTGGGAGTGTGTGGAATGTTCTGGAGAGTGCCACTCCAAAACACAATTATTATATATAGAGATTCTTATGTACAATATGTGCCATTTATATGTACCTACATAGTATGTAACATTTATGGATGCACAAATAACATTGGAAAAAATGTTCTTTTTAAAAGAAAAATTCAGTATAAACAAAAAGAAAATGGTGTGAGAATATAGAATCATGGGTTTGATTTGCACCGGTGTAACAGGCCAGATTCCCCCCCCGGCCAGAGTAACCCCGGGGTTACTCTGACCTAGCCTAGAATAACCCTGGAGGGGTTATTCTGGCCTAGGCTAGAGTAACCCCGGGTTAATCTGGCTGGCTGTAACAGGCCAGATTCACCCCCCGGCCAGCGTAACCCCGGGGTTACTCTGGCCTAGGCTAAAATAACCCCCGCATTCACCCCCCGGCCAGAGAAACCCAGGGGTTAATCTGGCCTAGGCTAGAATAACACCCCCCAGGCCAGATTAACCCCCCAGGCCTGCTTTCTGGGGCTGCTGTCTTTTCCTACTAAGAGAGATACTTCCCCATTAGCCAGAGAGAAACACCTTCTGTTGCCAGAGGCGCTGCCTTTTACTCTTGGGAATCCCCAATACCGAGGGCACCCCACTTATAACCTGACCCAGAGACCCACAGGACTCAGGCCAAGGAAGGCACCCAAGTCCCATGATGATTATCCTAGTGACTCTGCAAATGACAGCCTGAAGCAGAAGACACTCAAAAGACCACGTGAGGGACCAGACAATGATGACATCAACATCTCACAACCAGCAGATGAAGACTTTCAACCCACTACCAAGTTCTGTAAGAAAGTATCTTAGCACCACTCTTGGCCTTTCATTTGTAAAGGTTGTGTACTGTGGATGCACAAGAGAGGTTGGGCATCCACGGCGTATGTATAGAGAAGAAGAAGAAGAAGAGATTGGATTTATACCCCGCTCTTCACTTGGAGTCTCAGAGCGGCTTACAAACTCCTTTCCCTTCCCCTCCCCACAACAGACACCCTGTGAGGTGGGTGGGGCTGAGAGAACTCTGACACAAACTGCCCTTTTTCGAGGACAGCTGTGCCAGAGATTGTGACTGACCCAAGGTCACATCAGCAGGTGGGAGTGGAGGAGTGGGGAATCAAACCCGGTTCTCCCAGATTAGAGTCCGCGCACTTAACCACTACACCAAACCAAAGGTGATGGGAACTGCTACTTCCGGGCCATCAGCTACATCCTGACAGGATCAGAGGACAACCACTCCCTTCTTAGAAATAAAGTCATCCACCACATGAACACTGACTTGACAGAGAAACTACAGGACTACTAGAACCGGAATGTGAGTGAATATGTGAGCACTTC
>NW_015170939.1:73070-96005 GCF_001447785.1 Gekko japonicus
TCTGGAGTGCTTGCAATGCATGCCACTGTTTTTGTGGTACTATTGTCTGTTTAATGCCCGTTCCGGGTCATTTTGGGCCGTTCCGGGGTGTTCCGGAAGCATTTTGGCCTAGAAAGGGTTAATAAAAGAGTGAGAGTTCCAGTTTCCCACCTCTAGAATACTGTTCTGGAGTGCCTGTAATGCATGCCACTGTTTTTTGCGGTACTACTGTGTGTTTAATGCCCGTTCCGGGCCATTCCGGACCGTTCTTGGGTGTTCCGGAGGCATTTTTGCCTAGAAAGGGTTAATAAAAGAGTGAGAGTTCCGGTTTCCCACTTCTAGAATACTGTTCTGGAGTACCTGTAATGCATGCCACTGGTTTTTGCGTTACTATTGTGTGTTTAGTGCCCGTTCCGGGCCGTTCCGGGCCTTTCCAGGCCGTTCCGGAGGCATTTTGTCCCAGAAAGGGTTAATAAAAGAGTGAGAGTTCTGGTTTTCCACTTCTAGAATATTGTTCTTGAGGGCCTGTAATGGATGCTACTGTTTTTTGCGGTACTATTGTGTGTTTAATGCCCGTTCCGGGCCGTTCCGGCCCGTTCCGGCTTTTACCCTGTCCCGATATGTGGGTCTGTTGACTAATGAGATTGGATTCATACCCTGTTCTTCACTACCAAGAGGAATCTCAGATTGCCTGACAAGTTTCTCATGGACCTGAAACCCTCAGAAGCCGCCACTATGCTGGTTACACTGACATCTAATTTACCACTCAACTAAGCCCAGGGTTACAGGTTGTTGTGTTGTGCAGTTAAAAAGAAGAAGTTTAAAAAAGAAGTTAAAAAGAAGAAGAGATTGGATTCAGCTGACATTTAACTTACCACTCTGGCCAGGCGGGGGTTAATATGGGCTAGCCCAGAGTAACTCCCCGTCTGGACTAACCCCCGGGGTTACTCTGGCCTGGCCCGGCGGGGGTTACTCTGGCCGGGGGGAGGTGAATCTGGCCTGTTACAGCCGGACAGATTAACCCGGGGTTACTCTAGCCTAGGCCAGAATAACCCCTCAATAACCCCTCCGGGGTTATTCTAGGCTAGGCCAGAATAACCCCGGGGTTACTCTGGCCGGGGGGTTAATCCGGCCTGTTACACCGGGAAGAAACCAATCAAATGTGATATTCAGTATGGATGAAAAATTAGAAATAGTTCCCAATCCAGACCACAAAGCGTGCTTTCTTTTCACAGGTGATAAAAAATAAGGCCAAGGGTGATGGTGCAAAATAAGGTAAAAATGTATTTTTATTACTCAGATTAACAGATTCCCCTGATAAAGCCTGCTGGTGAAATGCATAGAAAATTTTGGGGATTTTAACTAATAAAATATATGTTTAGCCTTATTTTGCACCATCACCCTTGGCCTTACTTTATTTTTTTAATCTCAAAATGACTGGTGTGGCCCTTTTATTTTCTCCTTTTCACAGGTTATCATGAAGGCACTCAGTAATCCCCCCCCCAAATTGTATACAAAATGAAGGAATCATGTGCATTTGGGATTTTTTGATAGGTGGAAAACATTGTAGTTGGCATGTAACTGATTAAGGAATGACAAATGTAGGTTTGGAGTCCTGATTGGGAATAGCTTGATTCTAGCTCAGTAGTACCTTCATCTGACAAAAGGATCTTTGACTCCCAAAAGCTCATACCCTCAAAATCTTGTTGGTCTCGAGGTGCTACTGGGCTGAAATCTAGCTGTTCTACTGCAGACCAACACATCTGCCCTCTGAAAATGATTGGGAATACAGTCCTGAGTGGAGTTTGTTTCAGATAGAATTGGTGAGAATTGTGTGTAAGTGCGTGGGCATGTGTGTGTGCCTGGAAGTCATGGTAGACTGCTGGTGACCCCTACTGGGGCTTGGACACTTCAGAGAGGTGGTTTCCTATTGCCTGCCTCTGCATCCCAGCCCTGGTATTCCTGGGGCGGGGTGTGTGTCCTCCCATCCAAGTACTTCCCAGGGTCAGCCCTGCTTCGCTTCCAAGAGATTGAGCTTGCCCAGGCTATCCAGGTCAGGGCACTTCAGGTATAGTTTTAAAAGATAATATTTAGAAACATCTTGGTTTGTTTCACAGATTACTGCAGAGCACTGAACTACAGTCATCTGTGTGTGGGGAACTGGGATTATGAGCTGTGATTAATGTGCACAGGGCATGCAAGACTAGACCTATTTACACAACCTGCTTCGTTTCATCATTTGGAGATGATAGAGATGATGACCATCTTTCCAAATTGCATTTATCAGGGGTCATTTCCTGCAGGAGCGCACAGGAGCGGAGCACCCCCTGCTCCCAGCAGCCCTCAGTCAGAGCAAGAAGCATCCAGGTAAGTTGTGGAGCTCCCCCTGGCCCCCAGTCCAAAACAGTCAGGTGACACCTTTAAGACCCAGTTTTATTCAGGTACAAGCTCTCCCTTCTCTGTGAGGGCAGATTTGCATGCCCCCCCCAATAGTTAGCAATCCAAAACAGTCCACTGGAGCCTGAGTGGTGGGCATTGCCTTTTGACACACTTCCGGTGATGTCAGGAGGTGTGGCATATGCAAATGAGTTATGCTAATTAGTTCCTGCACCTCTTTTTCTACGAAATGACCCCTGATTAAGATTATAGATTACACCTCATTTGTTCAGATGATGTCTGTAGTTAATGAATGACTCAGAGTCATAGCAAATGACCAGAGATTATAACTGGCGAGTCTTGTGAAAAGTACTGGGTTCGCCGCATGGAGGACTTGGACGACGACATGCTCTTACACACGTTTATTGTACTTAACACAAGACTAACTAAAACGGCCCTGCAAGGCCAACTATATACACAGCCACCCAGCACAGCCTTAGTCCATTGGAGGGTTTGAATTTCCCGCCAGAGTGGCTATTGGTTGGGGCTGGGGGGAACTAGGATCCTATGTTCCTATTGTCCAGGGGAGCCAAACTCCAGTCTTTGCCACGGGCCCCTAGTGGCGGTCCACGTACATAACATCTTGTCTGTACAAGACTGATAGAGTACACATGGCTTAAAGACAGTGGATCACTCATAGTTCTAAGAAAAGCAATAGTTCTTTTGGCATTCAGAAGTGTCAAACATATGGCCTGCAGGCTGGAATTGGCTCATCCAGGGTGCTGACTCAGTCCACGAGCCACTGGTGCAAGGTAGGGAAGGCAGGAGGCTGCTCAGGAGGGGATGAGTGGTCGCATGTGATGGCTTGAGGGTGGTTGAAGCTGTCAAGAAATGCAGAGCTAAGAGGCTGAGGTAAAATTGTGAGGGGGGAATGGCAGCAAAGGTAGAGAAAGAAGAGGTGTGGTGTTCCCCCCCCCTCCTGCCTTCTCTGACCAAAACTCAGCAAGGAGTGGCAAAGCTACTACACGGGGGGTGGGCAGAGCCAAGCAGCTACTGTGAGGGGGATTGGTGGGAGAGTGCAGTTGGACCAGCAGCTTGCCAATGAAACGACAGGGCTGGCGGGGGAGAGAGGAGGAGGACCGGACCGGTGTGTGGATTGGAAGGCAACTGGGCTGTCTTGTGTGTGCTGCTCTGAGAGAAAAGACATCCTGGCCTTGGAAGCGGGTAGAAGAGCAAAGGGAAAAAGGGTTGCCACTGTTGCCACTGCATGTCTGATCCACCGCAGAGGAGACATACCTCACAGGCTTGTTGGTAGTGGTGGGGATGGGGCAGTGGAGGGGGGAGTCTGGTGTGCCTCCTTGAGATCCTCAGAATCATAGAATCATAGACCATCTAGTCCAACCCCCTGCCCAATGCAGGACCAGCCTAAAGCATCTCTGACAAATATTCATCCAGCCTCTTCTTGAAAGCTGTCTGTGAAGGGGAGTTCACCACCTCCCTGGGCAGCTGATGCCACCTTTGAGCCACTCTGACCATGAAAAAGGTTTTCCTCATATCCAGCCGATACCTTTCTGCATGTAATTAAAACCCGTTGCTACGGGTCCTATCCTCTGCTGACAACTGGAACATCTCCTTGCCCTCCTCCAAAGGACAGCCTTTCAAATGTTTAAAGAGAGCAATCGTGTTCCCCCTCAATCTCCTCTTCTCCAAACTAAACATTCCCAAGGCCCTCAGCCTTTCCTCGTAGGGCTCAGTCTCCAGTTAGGACAAGGGAAGAGAGGAAAGAAAGAGTGAGAGACAGATCAATCAATCAATCAATGTTTATTTACAGTCCAAGACCAATTATCAAAGAAATATATATTCATTAGGTACAAACTGTTGTAAAATTATCAAAAGTATTTAAAAAAAAGTATCAATGGATTTTGGTCTATTGGAAAGAAGAGATTTCTTTGCTTTTAAAAACCTTTATTTCTAAGGGCAAAAGGTATACAAGGAACCTACAAAATAACAGAACATCTAACAGCTACATTTTCTACTGCTTACTTCTCAAAACAGATAATGGAGAATATGTCCTTCTTCTCGACCCCTAGAAAGGAAGTCACCTGAAAACAACCAACCAATCTGTATCACACCTTTTCCCGTGCTCCCCCATTGGCTCTGTGCCAGGTATTCCTTCCATGTCAGTCTAAACAATAGCAATACTAGGTGAACAAGTTAACCCTATAATGACTGGATTGTCAGACCTTGTAAACGCATACATTTCCAACACAAGCAAATTTGCTTTCAGCTTAAAAGATATTTAGACATATAACCTTAAAATCATTAAATGTTTAAAAATCCATTGTATCAAAAATTATAAAATATCTACAACTAAACTAATTATGAGTTATGTGGAAGGAAGATAAGGGTTATGCTTGATCTGCTTTGTTGTGGAATTTTACCAGATGTGTGCAGAATTTAGCTATTTGCCTAGAAATTTGCTGGTTTTCCTCTAGAGAGACAGATCATAGCTGTACTTGGCTGCTGAGGGTGGGTGTCTGGAAGGGTGCTGAAAAACTACCTTATTTATTTGCAAGGAAGATGAATCATCTCCTAAAAGTGTTATATATACAGTAACTAATTTGTATGGAAATATAAGCTACCCCTCCCTTTTATGGTATCCCTTAGGAAAACCCTAGCCTTGCATATTGGGGCTTCTGTGGGTTCCCCAGTAAACCAATTGCTTTCACTGCTAGGAATAAGCTGTCTTTGTTTGTATTATTGTTAATTGGGTTTGTCTGTGTCGTTTATAAAGTTTATATCTCCAGTACCTGGCATTACATTTTATGGCATGCATGGCCTGGCCCAACAAAGTGACATTTATGTCAGATCTGGCCCTCATAACAGATACGTTTGGCACCTCTGGTCTAGGTCTTGCTCCAATCCCAAGCTACATAGCAGTCTTCATTGCAGTTCCTTTATTGTATAAATAGCCACCTACATGAAGTGGTGGGTTGATTATCACTATACTTGTGAAATTCTTCATTTTCAGGTGTGCTTACAATTGGCCTGAACAACATAATAGGTTACCTTGTGGACAGATGCCCAAATGCATTGGAACAATGGTGGTTATCACTATGGCCAATGAGCATAAAACATTCTAGTTCACCAGCAGCAGCATTAACTGCCTCCAAAGGCTTCATCCAACAGGCATTCAATATTTCCTCAAGTTTAACTATGATAATGATGAGTAAACACCCCCATGCTTGACCCAAAACTGTTTGAATTTTTCTGAGCACTCACTTCAATCAGTTAAAAGTGGACACTGGGCATTTGTCTATGCTCAATGGGAACCCATGCAAAAGGCACACATTAATTTTGTGGCTACTCCCACCCTTCCAGTTGCTTCCTTTTGCTAATTGTATTCCCTCCACAGTTACCTTTCAGAAGGAGGGGGGTAACCAGATGCAGGGCATGGTTCTCATGGATGACCTCTGACTGGAGCCTATCTTTCCTGAATATTATTGTTCTCAAATTTCCGTAGCAAGACTTTCCACCAAGATTGACTGGAATTGTAGCATTCTCAATCTTCCCATTCAATCTGGCTGAGAATACTACAGTTTTTGTCAGCATTCACGGAAGTTCATGTTGGGAGGCTGAGAAGAGCCATCCTTTGTATGCCTCCCCTCTTTGTAAAAGTATGATTTGTGGCTTGATGGAGGACTATGTAGCCATTTGGTTAACAGCAAGCATTTTTACAAGCCATTCTGACTTGTGCCTGTTTTGAAAGTTCAGATTGAAAATGTTTCCAGCTTTTCAAGCAGAGGAAATCTATTTTTGAGCTCTTCCAGTCAAAGTTAATCAGCATTACTAAACAACTATGGACCGTTCTACATAGAGCATTCCTTGTCTGTAATACCATTGATAAGAATGCACAACTGTATGGTCTTATTGAGCAAACCTCTTTAAAATATGGAATGAAGAGACATGTTCCATGAAATCACATCTGTTGAAGAAGGATTTCATATGAGTAAGGAATTATCATGTCCAGCATAAAGCACCATTAGCTTCAGTGTGATTTGCTGATGAACGATCATGCACAGAGTAGCCTGTGACATTCTTTTCTATCTCATGAACAGCATCACTTATTTACTTACAGTACAGCACTTCAGATGATCAGAAAATTAGCTCACCACTTACTGCAGGCCTGTCACAATGGCTACACTAATGAAGTACTTCATGATAGCTCAGAATCTTCACCACATTTTAACCACATTTAAAAGATAGGGCCCTAAGAGACCATAACTGTAGAATGACTTGCTGATAAACCTTGGGTATAGATGTCAGGGATATGTCCTCTGTTACTGAGATCTCTATTTCACAATGTCTGGGACACCGTGTTGGATCCCCAAGCATCGAGAATAAATCCACGTTTTCAAGAAAAGCAAAATTTATTTCAAAGCGTTGAAGACATACTCAAACACGTTCTTTGTTAGAACTGGGGATACACAGTTAGGTCAAGCATAATAAAGGAAATTCAAACAGATACAGATCCAATGAATAGCATTCCCGCTGGCGGGCTAATGAAACGGTTGCGCGCCCAGTCCATGGGAACCAGGCAGAACATCAGACAAAACACAGGTGCAGTACTCATGAGAAAAGCAATAGGCAAGCATTACAGCCTCTTCTCCCCCACACAACCTCCAGCAGTTATCTTGTGCATTCCAACGCAGGAGCAGGATGATAGAAAACAAGCCGGGTGCAACAGGGAAAGGATATGTACACAGAGGTCACAGAAAACAGAATGGCAGCTTGCTGACATACTGCCCCCCTTAAAATACACTTACAACACACCTCCCGGGTCGGGCGGGAGATCTCCCGGGCTGGGCGGGAGACCTCCCGGTTTGTCCGGGAACCTCTTGTGGAAACTACGGATCAGGTAAGGGGCCCGAATATCCCCTTCTTCCACCCATTCGCGGTGCTGGGGACCGAAATCAACCCATTCGATAAGGTACCAGAGTTTACCACGTTTCAATTTACAATCAAGGATATCAGCGATCTCAAAATGTTCATCCCCTTCCAAAATGACAGGTGGAGGAGGAGTAACTGCTGGTCTCCAGGGAGACGGGCCAGGATCCTTCTTCAACAGGCTCATGTGAAAAACAGAATGCAGAGCACGTAAATTCTTAGGCAAAACAACATCAACCGCCACATCATTTATGACTTTACGCACTTTGAATGGACCAATGAACTTCCACCCCAATTTCCTGCTAGGTCGCAGCATCTTAATGTTCTTGGTCGAGACATACACAAGATCCCCAGGTTTCAGATCAAACCCCACCACCCTACCCTTGTCTGCCTGGGTCTTGTAAGCAGCCTTGGCTGCGTCAAGTGTTTGGCATAGCAGCGGCCATGCTTTTTGCAAGGACATACACCATGTATCAGCATCCCCCACAGGACGTTGGCCCATCCCCTCCAGGAAAGGGAGGGGGGGCTGTCGTAACCAGAGACAGCTTTATAAGGAGACATGCCCGTGGAGCTATGGACAGTATTGTTATAACAATATTCAGCAAGAGGCAACAATTCACACCAATCATTCTGTTGATAATTAGTAAAACAACGAAGATATTGCTCCAGGGTCTGATTAACTCGTTCTGTTTGTCCGTCAGTCTCAGGATGATACGCGCTGCTGAGCCCTTGTTCCACCCCTAAAATGGAAAGAAGTTCCCTCCAAAACTTAGAAACAAATTGGGTCCCCCTGTCAGAAATTAATTTAGCAGGTAATTGATGAATTTTCACCACGTGAGACATAAACGATTTCGCCAACCTCTGAGCTGTAGGCAAGGAAGGAAAAGGCACAAAATGAGCTTGCTTAGAAAATAAATCAACAACCACCCAAATAACAGTGTTCCCTTTGCTCGCAGGGAGGTCAGTAATAAAGTCCATGGACACCACTTCCCACGGTCTCGATGGGGTAGGGAGTGGCTGCAGAAGACCAGGAGGCTTGCCCACTCTGGGTTTAGTCAAGGCACAGGTTTGGCAGGACCGAACAAAAGTCAAGAGGTCTTTGCGCATCTGTGGCCACCAGAACTGTCTGCGGATGAGTTGCAGAGATTTAACAAAACTCCAATGCCCTGCCAGTTTCGAACCGTGAGCAGACTCCATCACCTCCCTCCTCATTGAAATAGGCACATACAGTTTGTCTCCAGAATAAATCAGACCTTCAGGGCTACGGACACAATCTGGCAACGCTTTCAGGGAGGCATCATCATCAGCAGTAAAAGCAGACATATATTTCTGGACCCAGCCCCCCCCCCCCCAGGGAAAAGGGAAGGCGAAGTTTCATCAGAGCGCGGAATCGAGCGCGCTTGCGCACGGGTGACCACAGCCCCCCCCAGGTGGGAGGGGGAAAAAACAGAGTCCATGATGATTTCACGCTGACTGTCATGTTGTGGGAGGCGTGAGAGCGCGTCAGCCAGGGAATTAGCCGTCCCAGGGAAATGACGAAGAGTGAATCGAAACTTAGCAAAGAAGTCCGCCCAACGAAGTTGTTTAGCGTTGAGAGAACGGGGGGATTTCAGCATTTCCAGATTTTTATGGTCAGTCCAGACTTCAAATGGCAGTTGCGCCCCCTCCAACCACTGCCTCCAAGTGGAGAGAGCCAGCCGGATCGCTGATGCCTCCTTCTCCCAAATCCCCCAGTTTCGTTCAGCGTCAGAAAACTTTTTAGACACAAATGCGAGGGGGTGTAAACGACCATCTTCCCCTTCTTGCAAAATAGCGGCCCCCATTGCCACATCCGAGGCATCAGTTTGGACAATGAATTTTTTAGTTTCATCAGGGCGCGCCAGCACTGGCTCAGAGGTGAACATCAGTTTAAGTTTCTCAAAAGCCTCTGCGCAAGCAGGGGACCATTTAAGCGGGGCGCCTGGTTTCGTAGCATCAAACCCCTTCCCCTTGGTCTTTAGCAAATCAGTCAGAGGAAGGGCAATTTGAGCGAAATTCTGGATGAAATTTCTATAAAAATTGGCGAATCCGAGGAACATTTGCAATTGTTTGCGGGTCCTGGGGGGTTCCCAGTCAAGTACAGCCTGTATTTTAGCAGGGTCCATTTCCACCTTCCCCCCAGAGATGCGATAACCCAAAAAGTCAATGCATGTCTTGTGGAATTCACATTTTGACAGCTTTGCAAACAGGTGGTGTTCATAAAGTCGCTTAAGGACCTGGCGCACCAATTTAATATGCGACGGGAGGTCCTGAGAGTACAGCAACACGTCATCAAGGTAAAGGACCACTCCTTTGAACAAGAACTCATGTAGGACCTCATTGATTAGGTTCATGAAGACCCCCGGAGCCCCTTGAAGCCCGAAGGGCATAACGAGGTACTCAAACTGCCCCAAAGGGGTATTAAATGCAGTCTTACTTTCATCCCCCTCCCGAATGCGCACACGGAAATATGCATCTCGGAGGTCAAGTTTCGAGAAGATTTTGCCCTTGGTGGCCTCAGCTACCAAGTCCTTGATTAGCGGGAGGGGGTAGGCATTGGACAAAGAAACAGCGTTCAGACCCCTATAATCAGTGCACAATCTAAGCCCCCCGTCTTTCTTCTTTCGGAAAAGTACAGGCGCGGCGAAAGGGGAGGAAGCCGGGCGAATGAAACCTCGGGCTAAGTTTTTATCAATAAAGTTCCGCAGTTCAACTTTCTCAGCCGGCCCCATCGCATAGATTTTACCTTTAGGTAATTTACAGTCAGGCAAAAGTTCAATAGCACAGTCAGTAGAGCGATGGGGGGGCAATTCGTTAGCTTCATCTTCGCCAAACACTTTCGCCAAGTCTCTATACTCTCGAGGCAAAGAAGCTAACTCTTCCGGCTGCAAAGCGCCGCAGGGGAACTGTGCGGTCGGCTGGTCCCCCCACGAGTCCAACCAGCAGTGATCTACACATTTAGCCGACACAAATTTGACAACCCCTTCTTCCCACAAGATGTAAGGGTCATGGGTAAACAACCAGGGACTCCCCAGTACTAAGTCAAACTGCGATTTAGGGGTAACAATGAAGGATCTGGATTCCCAATGATCGCCAGCCCCCAACCGCAAAGCCATAGTCTCGTGTGTACAAGGTTCCATGGGTGCCCCATCCATTTGGGTAAAAATGATGGGAGACTTCAAGGGGACTATCCCCGCTTCCAGTGCCAATAACACTCTAGGGCTGATGAGATCCCTCCCACACCCAGAATCAATCAACGCTCTCACCCTAACGTGGGTCCCCAGGAGCGGATTCATTAACGAGACAGTCACGAAAAACAGGGAAGGGGTTTCTCTCACCACCTTGGGCGCAGAGCTAGAATGGCCGTGTCGTTTTGCGCCTCTCACAACAGGCCGTTGTCGTTTTCCGCCGTTTCAGCCACCACCTCCTCTTCTGACTCGGCAGCAGACGGTTCGATTCCCTCCAGGCCTTGGGCCGCCTGCAGAGCTTTGGAGAAACGCGGTTTAGCCATCCCCTTCTTCCCCGTCAGCGGTGTCTTCGGGCTTGGAGTAGGCGGCTTGTCTTTTACCTGACGGCTGCCACAATCCACAGCGAAATGCCCCTTCTCCCCGCACTTGAGACAGAGCCCCATCTTCATACGTAGTTCTCGTGCCGATTCCGACAGGCGTTGAGTCTTGGGTCTGGAGGCACTGGCAGCGGCGGGTCTGTTGGTCGTAGCAGCCAAGTCGAGTTTGATGGTGGTGAGCCGATCCTCTGCATTTTCAGCTTCCTGGGTCCAGGCCATCAGGGAGACAGGATTGACAGTCTTCAGAACCGTTTCTCGGATGTCTGCGTTGAGTCCCAATCGATACATCTCAGCCAATATATGATCAGGGTAGTCTCGGAGCTTTGCTGCCTGCTTGTGGAATTCCAGTGTGTACTCGCGAACCGACTTCTTATTCTGGCGGTAGGTGCGGAGAAACGCTTTAGCTCTTTGGCTCGCGTTGACATCTTCAAACCTCGCCCGCAGCGCCCACATGAATGCTCGCAAATTCAAAAGTTCCGGACCGCGGTCATTGTGCAGTCCAACATACCATGTGGCGGCGTCTCCTTTTAGTCTTGCCGAGATGACATCAATAAGACCAGCTTCATTTCGGAACAGGTGTCGGCTCTCTTCTACGAATTTATGCACTCTCACCGTGAAGAAAGCGAGTTCATCTGGGTTGCCGTCAAAGGTAGCCTCCAGTAGATCTTTGGGTCTGGGCCATGGAGGCCGTACCAACGGTCCCAGCTGACCCGGAACTCCCCTGAGAGGGAGACCCGGACCAACCGGTGGCCCCGCTGGCATTGGCCTCATCGGTGGCGGCAGACCCGGCACCGGCGGACCCCCCGGCATCGGCTGTTGCACAGGCCCTTGCTGAGGCGGTCCCGCCGGCGGCTGGACAGGCACCTGCGGCGCGGGAACTCCCGGTACTTGCAGCGGAGGTCCCGTCGGCGGCTGAGCAGGCACCTGCGGTGCGGGAACTCCCGGTGCAGGGACAACTTGTTGCTGCGCGGCGTGTGCGTCAAGGAAATTAGCCATTCTAACGTCCATCATTCCCGGCAGAGCTTCCATTACATCCTGGAATGTCCTCAACAAGTCCCTCACCGAGTATTCCAGTTCTGCCAGTCGTTCCCCGGTGGTTTCCTCCGGGATGGGGTCCCGAGGTCGATAGTCCGGGGGTGGGTCATAGTCCTCTTCCGTTTGGAAGGCTCCGGTGCCCTCCTCATCCTCTGCGTGGCCTCGCGGCCCCGATGGCTCGAACATCCACTCCTCGAGGTCTTGCTTGGAACTCCCCTTCTCCGAGGTAGTCCCCGGCTCCGGGAACAATCCCTTGTCAAACAGACTCTCACGTAATCCGCTCCCCCGACGGGAGTACACCTCTCGGGTGCCCTGAGTGTTGTACATAGTCCAGTCATCCTGCTGTTGAGTCTTCCGCGGACCCCAGTGCGAAGGGGTCGGAGGCGGCCAAGACAGATGTGCAGGCAGGCGGGGAATCGTTCCCCCCACGGCACCCTCCACCGAGGCTGCAGTCGTGAACACCAAAGGAGCGGAGGTATGTGGGACCGATCCTGAGTCCCCCTCCGTGTTAAGTAGGTTTCCCTCAGTTCCGCTCATGATCTTGCCAGATTCGGAACGATAGGAGAAAGAGAGTTCTAACAATATGTTGGATCCCCAAGCATCGAGAATAAATCCACGTTTTCAAGAAAAGCAAAATTTATTTCAAAGCGTTGAAGACATACTCAAACACGTTCTTTGTTAGAACTGGGGATACACAGTTAGGTCAAGCATAATAAAGGAAATTCAAACAGATACAGATCCAATGAATAGCATTCCCGCTGGCGGGCTAATGAAACGGTTGCGCGCCCAGTCCATGGGAACCAGGCAGAACATCAGACAAAACACAGGTGCAGTACTCATGAGAAAAGCAATAGGCAAGCATTACAGCATCTTCTCCCCCACACAACCTCCAGCAGTTATCTTGTGCATTCCAACCAGCCTCTTCTCCCCCACACAACCTCCAGCAGTTATCTTGTGCATTCCAACGCAGGAGCAGGATGATAGAAAACAAGCCGGGTGCAACAGGGAAAGATATGTACACAGAGGTCACAGAAAACAGAATGGCAGCTTGCTGACACACCGGTGGGAAAGACAAATGCATAGTCAACCAAAGAGTGGTAGCAATCAGCTGCTATCACAGACTCTTGACAGTATAGTATCCTCAGTCTCTCAGGAATGAAAATGCCAGCATCTCAAGCTGAGTAATTATGAGGCTCCATGTTTTTTGTAAGTTGCTACATCAATTCTGGGGCTGAAGTCTGGTTCCACTAATATGTCAAGATAAAACTTTCCTTTGAATTATACCAGACCTCATGACCAGCAAATGAGGTAAGGCCACTGATTGGAGGATACACTGAGATGGCACATGGTGAGTAGTGTTTTTGTGACTCACTCATGATCCTTTCGATATATTTGATTTATTTTTGCTATATGGGTTTTATTGCTCTTTTTGCAGCATACAGAAACTAAACTGAACATAAGAAATGTATCTCTTCTGCTCTGCTTAGTTAAGAGCTGTTTTCTTTTGCCTGGAAAAGATTCCTTTCCTGTTTGAAAAGGACTTCTCCTACACATTTCTTCCTTATATAGCAAGGTATCTGGCTGAGCAAGCTTTGAGTACTTGGATGGCAACTCAGCATTTGTGATTTTGGAAGAGAGATTTACAGTCTGCTGGTTTGTAGTAAATTATTGCCTTTTATAAGAATGTGAGCTGGAAAATGACTGGGAGACAAAGAGGAGGAGATAATTAGTATACCTGCTAGTAAACAGATAGAAACAGCAGACTTTTTTTTGTTCCTGAAAACTCTACAATATTCAATGTTATTGTTTCAAATAAATTCACAATTTTGGATGTAGAGGATAATAACATGAAAGAACTGGGAGAACTGAGTGACAAGGAGGGGACTTTTATATGAGCCATCATAGAAGAGGTAAATCAAGATTTTTTGGTAAAATACCCCAAAGTGACTGCCAAAAGGGTAGAGCTTACTTTTGACCCTTTGAAGGATTTAAATGCTCACCTTGTTGAACTTACTCAGGCAGTCCAAGGGTTGATTAACAAGAGATATAGGAAAATGACTTTTAATGGGCTCCCCTTTCATGTGGGGTATGATAATTTGGAGAGAGGAATGTACTTAAAGGAAAAACAAACAAGCTCTGAAAGACCTTGTCAGCAATTGATAATACAACCAAAAAAGATTTGTTTGATAGTTGGCAGATATAGAGGACATATGCCACTCTGGAATACCTAGCAACAGGAGGTAATACATCTGAGTAATCTACTTCAGGAAAACTACTCTAATATAGACTTTGGCTGCGGTCACACGGAGCATTAGGCACGCTAGAGAGACGGAAGATAGGCAGATTTTCCAGGCGCGATCTCACCGCCACATCTGGGAAGCATAGAGCTCCCGTGGCTCACCCGAGGCTTCACTCCAAAGATGCGTGGTAAAAAACTAGTACCACGGAGGTACTAGTTTCCGGAAATCAAGGGGCAAGGGCGGGTGCGTGATCACATTTCCGGTGGAATCCCATGGCATCCGGCACCCGCCCATGTCCCCTCGCAAAAAGTTTTTTTCCCCCAAGTGTCCTCGGGATGCGCACAAGCACCCAACGGGGTATGTGCACACGTTGGTGTACAGAAAAAAAACCACCCATTTCCCACGGCGTGCCGCTTCTTTGCCGCGCTGCAGGATTGTAGTGTGATCAGCACCTCCCCCGTACCACGGGACCTCCACGAGATGTCTGCTCGCGCAACTGCACGTTATTTTGCCCTGGGGCAAACAGCCACGCTTCCCCCCCATTTTTTCCTGCCCGTGTGAACGCAGCCTCTATAATGCTGGAAGCTATAAGTAGTCTAAATCGGAGAATTATGCTTACCTTTAAGAGCTCAGGAATTCCTTCCCAGCAGTTAGTGTGTACAGACTTCCTCAAAGAGAGAGGGGGGGGGAGGAAAAGAGAGAGAGAGAGAGAGAGAGAGAGAGAGATCTCCCTTTCCATTTCTAACAAATAGGGTGGAAGAAACTTAACAGCACAGCTTGCATTCTTTATTACTGGAAAGGAGCAAGAGTCCAGTAGCACCATAAAGACTAACAAAATTTGTGGCAGGGCATGAGCTTTCGTGAGTCACTGCTCACTTCTTCTGATACAGCTAGAATGTGAGTCTATCTGTTCTTATATCTTGAAGGGTGAAGTGATTTCAGATGGCAAATGACAATAGCAGGCATTGATAATGAGAGAAGAAACATAGGTCTCAATTCAGTCCAGGAGGATGCATTGTCTTGAGCTTCATGACCAGTTGCAATTCAGTAGTCTCTCTTTCTAATCTTCCTTTCAAATTCGTTTGTAAGAGAATGGCTACTCTTAGGTCAGCAACTGAATGTCCTGGAAGATTAAAATGTCCCCCCACTGTTTTTTTTTTTAATGTTGTGGTTTCTAATAGTGGTTAAGACACTGAGCTGCAGACTATGGAAGGTCAGTAGTTCAGCAGTTCAAGACCCGGGTGCCCCATGACGGAGTGAGCTCCCATCTCTAGTTCCAGCTCCTGCCAACCTAGCAGTTCGAAAGCAAGAAATTGCAAGTAGATAATTAGGGACCACTTCGGTGGGAAGGTAACAGCGTTCCGTGCGCCTTGGTGTTTAGTCATGCCGGCCACATGACCCCGGAAATGTCTTCGGACAGCGCTGGGTCTTCGGCTTAGAAACGGAGATGAGCACCGCAACCCTAGAGTCGGACTCGACTGGCTTTCGAGCAAGGGAACCTTTACCTTTGGTGCCTAACGCTGAATGATGACCTTGAAGCAAGCATGTTTTAACATACTTTGTTGGATCAAAGACTGTTAAGGGAGGTCTAACAAGTTTATAAACAATAAAGATGTTATGGTTTTGACTGAAAAGGAGGAACTTTCTGGAGTGACAATCAAGTTCATCTGGAAATTCCCCTTTCACACTCACTTGAGGAAATAGCTACTGTATTGAGTGTGTTCCAAATCCGAGACAGTTTCTTGGGCATTTATTCTCTGAATGTTAGATAGTCTCTGAAGGCTTGAATGGCTTCTCTTTCATTGAGGTGAAATCTTCTTGACAATGTGCATATTTTTTCTTCCCCCCAGAGAATGTTTTCCCTTGAGTCTGCTGGCCAGTTCTTAGAATCCAGAACTTTTTCGCACCTTGGCAGTTCTGTGTCTTCTTTTGAAAGCAGTCTTTTGAAAGCAGTGAGTGGGGGGGGACTGGCAAAGGAGCGTGCAAGTGACATCATGCTCCCCCAGTGCCCCTCATGAACTTCTAAACATTTTTTTTGAGAATTTTGTTTCCATGAAGAGGTTTTGGAACTCCGTTCCAGCACGTTCTCCCAGAAAAAAGCCCTGTGTATAATTCTTTTAATAGAATTCGTAAAAGTATATTGAAAAGTTTGAGTCTCAAACACAACTCAACCAGAAGGCAGGGTTATCACTATAAATGTAGAAGACTGGAAAAATAATTTTTGAACTGAGGATACCCCATGAGAGTAATAGAGGGTGCAAAACGTCTAGCCCAATCAGTTGGTAGAAATGTTTTATTTGAGGAGAAAGAATGGTTAATCCAAAGGAATATCACATGTGCTTTTCAATACACTCCTCTTGTGAATTCTATTAAAATAATTATATATAAGCATTGGCATATTGTTTCAGATATACCAGGATGCAGCAATGTACCATGCATAGGGTTTAAAAAGACAATGAGGAATTGGGACATAGTAATAAGATCAGATATTGCTTGTAGAACAATGGAAGGGGTTAGTAATGGACACTATAAATGTGTCAATTACTCTGTATTCCCTTTGGCTTGGGAATTTAAAAGTTTTGATCATACCCAAGGAATTGATAGTGTCAATCTATTGCATTTTAGAAATTGTAATACAAAGAGAATGGTATATTTTGTAATGTGTCCCTGCTTTTATAACTATGCAGGCTGTTAGGTGATGTATTATAGAGCACAAGTCACATATCTGGAATGAAAATATGGAGGCATCAATGCATTTACATTTTGTGGAGAAGGGTCATACAGCGGAAGATTTACTTTTTTAAAAAAATATATGAATATATCCCACACCCATACAATCAGAATAACATACAAAAAATTCTGTTATGCCAAGAGGCAACCTATATCTGTAAATTACAAACTTATACGCCTTATGGTTCAAATCAAAATCTTGAGTTATCACACTTTGTGTCAAATACATTAGTATTTCTTAAGGAAGTATTGAAAGGTTTTGTGAATTTTAAATATTAGCAGTTAAATTTATTTGTTCAATGTGTAATACAAGTACAATACAATTAGTTGAACCTGTAAAGAAATAATGACCTGTACCTTTAAAAAACTAAATGGTTGACACACAGTTGCAAGAAATTAATGAAGGGAACATCTTTTTAAGATGGCTGAGAAAAGCAATTGCTTAGAGAAGTTGTTGCCAATTATGTTAAAGCTGGATCCTCATAAAGATAAATAGGTGATTGTCTTATTCTATATATGAACTTTGAAATTTGAAGGCTGGGTAAATTATAATCCTTTGAGGATTTTCTTAAAGGTACTGAATTTCAAGCTGCTCCATGATTATTGGAGGATTATGTTTATGTTTAGACAACTCTTTGCAAGACACTGTAATGAAAATAACTTCGGAGCTGATCGTCTTCTGAGGAAGACTCCTTATGAAACAAGTGGAAACATAGGCACTTGTCAAGTTGATGCTTATGTTTGCTGCAAGAGTTTGTCACAAGCTGGAATAAACTGACAATTTGTTCATGTTTGGGTTAAGATATTGCCACAAGTTGGAATTTCTCCTATGTTTATGATTATCAGTTGAAACTTCGTCAGTGTTATTGTAACTGGCTTGTTATTTGGGAGTTTAAATTAGTAACTGTTGCTTATAAAAATGAATTATTGTTTTAACAGAGGTCTATGTGATTTGTGCTGGGTCTATTCAACATGTGCATTAAACAGTATACAGTGTAAGTTGAGCAGCCATTTTTCACAGCGATTCCCCCCCTATTATCTTCTGTTTATACACTGTTATCCTCATTTTTTAAAAAAAAAATCAGCACTTGAGGAGGCATGTTTCTCTGTGTTTGTATGAAAACAGCTAAATTCTTGTCTAAAATGATGTTGGTGGCCACGGGTTGTCCCGTGTTCACCTGTAAATGTGTAGTTTATCTCTAAGTGGTACAAGAAAAGTTTCCCATATCAGTACATTCATAATATCCCAATCCTTTCTTCAAGAGCTTAGTCAAATCCACTTTGCAGTTAGAATGTGTCTCTGGAATTTAATGTTTAAGCTCTAAACTATCTAGTGTCAAGGCCTCAGTGGATTGAATAGGCCTGGTAGAGCCTGTGACATGTCCTATGCTTTTTGACATAAAAAAAAAAAAAAAGATTGCAACCCCTCA
Organism: Gekko japonicus; assembly: GCF_001447785.1. Taxonomy (NCBI): domain Eukaryota; kingdom Metazoa; phylum Chordata; class Lepidosauria; order Squamata; family Gekkonidae; genus Gekko; species Gekko japonicus. The sequence goes on from NW_015170939.1 coordinate 91,391, forward strand.
TAAAGTTTAGCCATTGCTAGAAAAATCCTTAGTCCAAGATCCTGGCTATTTTTAAACTAAGCCATTGCCATCTGTTCTTGTTTTTAATTACAAATGGAGGGGAAAGGAAGACTATAATTCACTATTGCTTCATACAGAAAGCAGCAAGCAGGAAGAAGCGATCTAAGCATGAGGCTGCCTTAGTCTGTTTCCTTTGTGGTGTATTCATGTTTCCTATACAAATCAGGGAAGAAAGAGCTCTCCTGAGAGGAAACCAATTCCCTTGGACAGTGATTTGTTACAAGGGTATCGGAAATTAATTAAATAGGTTTTGCAGTCAGCATATGGGTGGCACTTCTGTCTAGTGACAGCCAGTTTAGTTTAAGAACCTTACCTCAACGTGAGCTCTATGGACTGGACTACATGAGAAGAATGTTTTGATAGGGTCCTACTGCTGCTACAAAAATTGCATCGTTATAATTCTCAAAGGTCTTCCTCCTTAGAATATTACAAGTGGTTACCTGTGATACTACTGGGGGAGATCTGAACTTCCCTGCCTCCCACCATTGCCAGCTCTGGGCTCAGTGTGGCTCCATGGCTCACCCACCATCACTGCCCTCGGAGCCACTGTGGCTCCCAGCCTCTGCCACCAGGCCTTGTGTACCAGGCCTATGACTAGAACTAGCCCAGCTCCTGGCCTCCGCTGCCAGGCCTGGATTAGCTCCTTGACTCCCCCCCACCATCATTGCTCCTGGGCTTGCCATGGCTTTCAGTCTCTGCCCCTGGGTGCACCACAGCTCCCTGACCCCCATTGCCACCTTCAGGTCCAGCACAGCTCTCTGCCCCCCACTGTCACCACCTCTTGGACCACCTAGCCTCCACTGGCAAGCCTGTACAACCATTGGGCTTGCCATGGCTGCCAAGCTCCCTCGCTCCCTCATCATCCCTGTCTCCTGGCCCAGCACAGCTCCCAGCCTCTGCCACTGAGCTCAGTGTGGCTCCCTGCCCCTCCCCACAGTCTCCATGACAGCTCCTGGCCTCTGCCACCCAGGGCCACATTATGACTTTCGTGGGCCCTAGGCAGTTTTGCCTTCATGGGCCCCACACCCTTCCTCCATTAAAAATATTTAATATTTTACAACTGTGTTTGTATATAGACAAATATAGTCCCGGCTGGATTGCATTCCTCTTTATACCAAAGCATTTGATATACGTATTAGAGTTGCCTGAAAGAAAACCGTAACTGAATTCCTTGCTGTACAAATTGGAAAAAAAAAATCTAGTTATAAGTTTTCCCATTGTATATATCACAATAAGAATTTACTTATCAATTTTTTGGCACAAATGTAGAAGAACAGTTATTTTCAAATTAAATTGCATCAGGAACGACCTATGTTACACTATGTCACAAACAAAATTAACTCACTTCTCTCTACTCTCTATTGAAAGATAGATTAAGAAACATGAAAGATGTAAAAAAAGGCCCGTTGATGAAATAATCCAGGAATTTGCAAGTTAAAAATGTTGTAAAGTTGAAATTCAGATAATAAATTTTCATTCATATGTCGAAATGGTGTTGTTTGTATGCAAATTATATTTATTTACTCTTATAAATTAATGTAAGTTAATATGAGTTAGTGCTCCAGTAAGAATTGTTAAATTCTCTCAGTAGCAATTAATATGTGACGGAACTTGTTTACATGTGCATGTGTGCATGCGTGTGTGTGTGTGCACCTGGAAGTCATGGTGACCTCTGGTAACTTATCCCTACTGGGGCCCTGGAAGATACTCAGAGACATGGTTGAATAAAGCCCGCCCGTGCTTCCAGCCTCTGGTATTCCAAGGAGGTCTCCCATCCAAGTACTTGACAGGGTTGGCCCTGCTTAGCTTCCGTGATCGGATGAGATCGGGCTTGCCTGGGCTATCCAGGTCAGGGCATATGTAACAGAGCTTTTGATTTGAATTGTATATATACTTGTTTTGGTTTATGAAATATACTGGGTTCAAGACGCATATAGTGATCAGCTCATAGTTTATTAGTGATTTCATCTCAACTCTAAGACTGAAAAACTGGCCTTGCAGCCCTGTTTATAAAGCCTGCAAAGACAACACCCCTGCACACCCCACCACCAACGATAGGCTGTTTACATTACAACTACTATTCTATAGGTCCATTCCCAGGATCCTGTCTATTTATTGTTCTGGTGGAACAAGCTTAGCCAGTTTCTAGGTACTGTCCAGGCTCAGTACATAACAGTTTGAATTTGTATGTACTGCAGAGAAATCCTGAGCCATGCCACACAGCAGTGGCCAGCCGCAGCACAGGGACACCACTGCTAGTAGGCTCCCTAAGGGGCAAGTTACACTGCAGTGGATAAGGGGGAAAGAGAAGCTGGCTGCTATCAAGGGCACGTCCATGGCGATTCCACTGCTGCATAGCCTCATGGCATAGTGTCAATGTGGGAGTTGCACGAAGGGTGGGGCACTTTGGGTCAACGGGAGCAGCCAATCCCAGGAGCAAATGGTGTTGCATGTCAGAGCTAGGGGGCAGGGAAAGGCAGCTTGGAAAAGTCCCATTCTCTGCTCCCACCTCATCCCCCTGGCAGAAACCCATGGCAATGACAGGCACCCCCTCAGTGCTACTTGGACAGATGCCTTCCTCCCTGGGTGCCAGAGGACCCCCTTCCTGGAGCAGACACACAGTTAGGGGCCTCATCCATTCACTCATTTTCTTCGTGACCCTTCCCCCCATGGCTTGCATCATTCCCCTCTCCTCTGTTTCATGCACACAACAACCCCATGAGTTTGGTCAGGCTGAGGGTGTGCATCTGGGCCAAGACCACCCACCTTGCTTCCATGGTACCAGTGGGGAATGGAACCTGGGTCTTCCAGGCCCAGCCTTACACTCTCACCACTGCTATAAGCTGTCTTATTTACCCAGGCCACCTTCTGGCTCCTCCCCCTTCACACAGAAGCCTGCAAGGTGAGTGAGGGAACCTCTCTGTGCACCTGGGTACTTGCTACATATGGCAGAGACCTCCACAACCCACCTCAGCTACCCAGAGCACCCGAGAGCCCTCCCTCTGAGATGTCCTTGGGAAGTCCACAGAAGGAGTGGGAGACGGGGTGAGGAGGGAGTGGGGCAGGGAGGGGTGTGGAGCTCCTGTCATGTAACAGAAACCAAATAACATAAATGGTAACAGCCCAAGACAAGTAATAAACTGGAAAACAGGCTGAAACTCAGTGCTTAGGATGAAATGAAATACGATATCTCTACTGTACTTAACAATGTTATTTTATAATAGCTAATAACACTTCCACATTGTTACATATGCTTTCTTCCATAAACACACCAAAAGTACAGAAAAAAGAAGTGGGTTGACGAAACTCCCCGGAGTTGATTTTCTTTTCGTTCAAAACTTCATCCGAACACACTGAAGCACCGTGGTAGTCTCTCTTGAAAACCTACTATTCATAGTGTCTTCACATGATACTCCATGCCATGATTTCAAATCCTAGAATGTATCCTCATCCATTTTACTGGATTTATGCCCGGGACAGCATTCTCCAATAAAATGGATAAGGAATTGTAAGGTGAGTGTTTTTTGCTATTATATATTACAAGAAGGGGGACCCATGATACTCGCGGGGGGGGGACTTCCACATGGAGGAGGAAGAAGCAGCCGCAGGTGAGCCTTCCCCCCTTCCCCCCCCCGGCACTAATGGCAAGGCCCACGTGGCTCCCAGTCACTGGGCCAACCCCAAGTGACTGGGGGGAGGCGGTGGTTGTTCCTTTTCATAAAAAGGGTAATCAAAAAGATTCTGCAAACTACAGGCCTATTAGTTTACTTAGCGTCATTAGCAAACTATATGCCAAACATCTTTTAGAAAAATTGATGCTCTGGCTGGAGCAAGAGGATATAATGATTCAGGAGCAAGCTGGGTTTAGGCAGGGTAGGTCAACAATGGACCACTGCCTCCTTCTACAGCATCTGATCGAAAAATATTCGGGCAAGGGCCCCACGTCACTTTATGCTGCCTTTATTGATCTCAAAGCGGCTTTTGATTCCGTTTCTAGGTCTAAGCTATGGAGTAAACTTGAAGCCTCCTCAATAGATAGGAGACTTCTAGCTCTTATTCATGCCCTCCACGAACATACATCTTTGAGGGTTAGATATACCAGGCTGGGGCACTTGACCGATAGAATTTCCACCTTAAAGGGAGTAAGGCAAGGCTGTATGCTGCTCTATTTAATCTTTTATCTCAACGCTGTTGTTGGGTACCTAGATGATGCAGATCTTCATCCCCCCAAGCTGGCTCAGCGTTCTATTACAATACTGTTATATGCTGATGATGCTGTTATTCTATCTAGAACCCCAATTGGATTGAGAAGGGCAATCAAGAAATTTGCTTGTTATTGCAGTGAGCAGGAGCTGGATATAAATTATGCAAAGACAAAGGTGATGGCCTTTGGCAAGAGACCCAAAATAAGGAAGTGGAGGGTAAACGGGCAGAACCTGGAACAGGTAGCTAGCTTTCGCTATCTAGGCATGATCCTCCAAGCCTCTGGATCTAGGACTGCCCATAGTCAGGCAGCTGCTGGCTTGGGTGAAAAATCCTCACATGGTATTCTTAA
>NW_015170939.1:96280-104761 GCF_001447785.1 Gekko japonicus
ATCGTTGCGCAGGCCCCATATCTTAAAGTTTTGGAGTCCCGTAAACTCAGGAGGGCATATACACTGGCTAGATGCTCGGCCTTACCCTCTGCAGTTCTCGAGGGTAAATTTAAAAAAATTCCCCGATCGGAGAGGCTATGCTTATGTGCATTGGGGGAGATCGAATCCCAGGAACACATGTTCCTGAGATGCCCGTTATTTGAAGAGGCTCGTGCTAAACTTATTAATCCCCTTCTGGCAGGCACTTCGGATCAGGACAAGATGGAGAACTTGTTTCTTAATCTTGAACATACAGCCCTCCATCAGATCGCGAAATTTTGTTCCTTGGTGGTAGAAGTGCATCAGCAGGATGGTTGTCACTAGGGTCAGGACTGTTTGATTTTAACTGGTACCGTTCCTTTTGGTACTATATTTTATTCTTTTATACTATACTGTGCTTTATGGCAGCGTATTTACAGTTTGGTCTTTTTACCTTGTTGAATTTCGGAAATTTTACTATCTGGCCATTGTAATTTATTTTATTTGGTTTTATATTGCTGGCTAAATCGCTGTTACAATAAATTCATTCATTCATTCATTAGTTCACTGGGCCAACCAAATCTTCTCCCCCCCTCCTCCTCCCCCCTGGCACTGGTGGCAAGGCCGCAGGAGCCTGGTGCGCTCCTGGCACTAGGAGCCAGAGGAGCGCCTTCTCCATGGAGCCAGGCGCCGCAGCGCTTCCTCAAGCCAGCCAGCTGGAGGTGGCGTTGCACTGCCAGGAAGCGCCAAGGTCCACCAACCTCCGAGGCCTCCACTCCACCTCCTGTGCCCGCTGCCTTCCTGCCTCCCTTCCCTCCCTCCTGCACCGCAGTTGGTGCCCCAGGGGGGGCGTTGGAGCTGACCTCTCGCCTGGACTTGGAGAGGCCGCCCAAGCAGCAGCAGCCCTTCCCCAGATTGCACCAGCCGGGTGGAGGGGGGCAGGCGGGCGCTCCTGGCTGTGCGCAGTGGTGGCAACAGGGCTGGGTGGCCGGAGCGGTGGCGGCGGGGTGCGCAGGATGGGTGGCCGCCTCTTGCTGCTGCTGCTCGCCCTGATGGTGGTGCTGCTGCTGAGTAAGAAGATGGGGCTGGGATAGGGCTGGCCACCGGCGTCCCCTCCACCTCCCTCCCTCCACGCTGGTCGCCCTGTCGGCTCAGGCTCTGCAGCACTGCCCCGTCGGAGGAGGCACGGTGGGCGCTTCGCCAGCAAGACCCAAACAAATGCTTGCAGGGTGCACTTTAGCGGGCAGAGCCCCTGCGCAAGCCCCGGGACTGATGGGGCTGCGCAGGAGATGGAGGTCCGCTAGGAAAAGGCCAAACCCCTGCCAGGACCGGCATCACTCCAGCACTGCAACATGCCCGCCGTCCTCCTCCTCCTCAGAGGAGGTGCAGCGGGCACTTCGCCAGCAAGGCCCAGGGAGTGGGTGGCAAAGCTGAGCTTCCCCCCCCCAAGGCACCTCACGCCAGCAGGGAGGTCTCCAGGCCTCACCGGGAGGTTGGCATCTGCACTTGCCTAGGGTGCAGGAACACCTCAGGCCAGCCCTGGGGGTACTACCCCTAAAAGGGAAGATGTTCAGACAGACTTTGACGGGTTGTAGCACTAGTTAGAGGGGTTTATCATAATTGTTTGCCTTTAGTCCATTTTTACTAACAGGACCCTGCTTTAGATCTCCCTCCTTTGGATTCGCCTGCTTACTGGACTTCTTAGAAGTACCGGTACTGAGCGTTGTGCACTTGCAGTCTGATAGAGTTCTAATCTGGTTGCTGAGAGACTCTATCTTGTTATTCAGCTGCTGCCACCTTTTGCAGACATGATCCACTGTTCTAGCTGTCAGCTGTAGCAAATTTTGGGGGGTCGATGACTGCTTCCCAAGGAGTCATCTCCCATATATTACACTGCACCGTGGGGCTCTCCTCCACTCGATCACACTTTGATTTCTCCCCAGACCTCGAACCACCAGACACGGTCATATCCAGGTCATCAACCAGCTCCCCCCCACTTTCTAGCACAGCAAAGTGGTTTGCAGTGGAAATTTGAGGTAAATAATAATCATCAATTTTTAATTGTTTTGATGAAGACAGAGAGATTTCTTCATCCTGTCTGGAACTCTTATTCAAATTCATCATGGGGCCAGTAAAAGTCAGAATGGGGCCACAGACTAGCTGGCGATATGCTGCAAGGACTTAAACCACATTATAGACTGCTACTAATCTTCCTGCCTGCTTATTAACTACACAGCTCTGTGCTCAGTTCTTAGTTGCCTTAGCTGGTACCATGAGTTCCTCTTCCAAGGTGACTGCTGGTTCAATTAAAAAAATTAAAAACTCAATATCAACTATTTTAAGGTGTTGGGTCCGTTCCAGAGTAAACACTTTGCTCCACGCTCCAGCTTCTTTGTCTGGAGCCACCCTTCACTTGCTTTCACTGGCTCCTTAACAATCAGTTGCAAATTACTAGTTCAGTATTCTATCTCAGAAGAGAGAAAAAAACAAAAAAAAAAACCCAAAACCCCACCAAGCAGGAAGGTTGCAAACAGAGAGAAATTGAGGTCACTCAGTGTTCATTAATTAAAAGCAGTAAGACAGTAACATTCTTAAAACTCTTAAACATAGAGATAAAAGCTGAGGGACGCGTCCAACAAGGAAAAGCTTCTTATCTTCTTCTCTCATTTAAAAATAGAAAAAGGAACCATCTAATTGATAGATGGTACAAGAGGTAAAATAGTTAAGACAAATAGTTAAGACAAGAAGTAACAAAGTTAAAAAGGGTTAATAAAAACAATGGGGAAACCCTTAGGTAAAAGAAGGGATCTTTTAGCATGTCCTCCCATTCAGCAGCCGGGAAATGTTCAATATTCATTTTTAACATTTAAGGCAAACACTCCCTGTCTATTCCATGCCCTCCTTATACCAGGCTAAGCAGATAAGAAGACTTTGTCGGTCATGTTAAATGATGACATTTTGCACCCTGTGGTTAAAACATTTTATGTTTCTCTAGGATATTTTTCTTCTTGGAAATGTACTTCAGTTGCTTTTCTAAAACAAGAGCTAATTTCATTCCATCTATAATTAATCACATCATTTCAGTATTTGCATACATCACATTAATTTAGTTATCTGAGCATATGTTGACTATTCCAGGAGGTGCTGCACAGACCTGATGAAATCAGTTGCTCTCACATAACCCAGCAGAAGATGCCAGATAGCAGTGTGAGTTAAGCTAAGATTTATTAACTTTTTAAAAAGCTGAGCTGCGTTTTCTTAAAACTTTCCTTCATATTAATGTAAGTTCCCTAATTGGTTACCCAACAATTTTGCCTGTACTTGGGTAGAAATGTTTTGGCTCAAAGCTTGGCATGGTAATATAAGGAGACCTCACTTTTCCTTACCTGAACATCAAAATGTGCAGAGAGATGCTGTTCATCAACTCAAAGCCAAAGTCAAATACCTTTAGTGGCATAGCAGTAAGATACGCAGTAAGCTGCGGTGGCTCAAGTGGTTAAGACGCTGAACTGCAGGCTGTGGAAGGTCAGTACTTCAGCAGTTCGAGACCCAAGTGCCACATGATGGAGTGAGCTCCCGTCTCTAGTTCCAGCTCCTGCCAACCTAGCAGTTCGAAAGCAAGAAATTGCAAGTAGATAAATAGGTACCACTTCAGTGGGAAGGTAACAGCGTTCCGTGCGCCTTGGTGTTTAGTCACGCCGGCCACATGACCACAGAAACTTCTTTGGACAGCGCTGGCTCTTCGGCTTTGAAATGGAGATGAGCACCGCAACCCTAGAGTCAGACTCAACTGGCTTTCGAGCAAGGGAACATAGATGTAAAATAACATGGCATGGATATATAAGACATTATAAGCAATATGAATTAATCCTTTACTAGAATAGATCTATCTTTGACTACTTCGGCAAGAAACTTGGCCACTATATTAGGATTAGCATCCTTTAGTAGATTTTGGATAACTTTTTCCCTATTAGAACTATAATTAGGAGGAAATAAAGATGACGACAATTCTTTGCGTAAGACTGAGTGAAACTGACAGTCAAAAATTATCTGATATATTGAGTCCACAGATTTTAAAGGACAAGAACATAACCTTTCATGGAAGTCATCAACATTCCCATATGTTCTTTAGCAGCTTCTGCCCTTCCTGATGTGAGCTGCCTGGTTGTTTGTTTGTTTTGTCTTGCGATCTGGTGGCTTCTGGTGCTTTGCAAAGTGACTCTCTGTGCCCTTAAGCCTGCAAAGTTAGTTGAAGAAGGTGGGGTGGGGAGCCAGGCTCAGCAGCCTGCAAGAGGTGATCTGGTGGCTTCTGGTGCTTTGCAAAGTGACTCTCTGTGCCCTTAAGCCTGCAAAGTTAGTTGAAGAAGGTGGGGTGGGGAGCCAGGCTCAGCAGCCTGCAAGAGGTGATCTGGTGGCTTCTGGTGCTTTGCAAAGTGACTCTCTGTGCCCTTAAGCCTGGGAGGTTAAGTAATACAGATATGTTTCATATAAATATAAATAAGTTTAATATAAATATATGGCTTGTAATGCAAATGATAATCGTTTATTTGTTGTTTTATGTTTGTACACTTAATTTTTTTTAATGATGGCCCACTCACAGTTTTAACACTAGGACCAATTTTGGCTCACCGGGTTAAATTTCTGCTCAGGAGACTGCACACCTTAGAGGGAACATTGATTGCAGCTATATTGCTTGTCACGTATTATATAGCTGCCACTTCTGTTTCCCTTCTTGGCTTGTAAGTGCATCTGTTGTACACTCACCTTTGTCTCTCTCCTTAGTCAATTCAATTAAATTTATTTCTACAGTCCTTAGACCAGTCATACAAAAAGAATATTTACAATATTACAAGATTTTAGGCAATAGACATTAATGCATGAATCTGCCCTGATACATACATAGTACAGGAGGATGAACTGACCTCATTATGTTGTTATGTTTCCTCTCCTGAAAAACACAAAATTCTCTTCATATTGCAACAGCACTACAGATAAGTTTAGAATTTCAACAGCCAATCCATATGCAAAAGTACTTCCTCATGAAAGCTTCTCCATTAGCATGTCACAGCCTGGGGAACTCCTACAAGATAATGACTCAGCCCTACTCTACCTTCCTGAGTAGATATAAATTACCTGCCTACCATTTTTCTTCTCATACTGACACAGAGGGTACTCCATCTTTCTGTGTTATACCTCTGAAGATGCCAGTCACAGCTGCTGGTGAAACGTCAGGTCCTACAATGCCAAGGCCATGGCCATACAGCCCAGAAAATCTACAACAACTAATGACCTCATTATCTTTCCCACTTTCCTGAAAAATAGCTCCACTCCCTCACTCAGCTGGTTTATAGTCTTGATGCACCAATTTTGCCAAACATAGAAAAAATATAAGAAAACATAACAATAATGATAATCCAATCAAATGTAATGCAATCTCTACATAATCTGGCTAGAAGTTTGTTGAAAGAATGGAAAACCACAACCCACACATTTCTAGTTTCTCTGCAAATTGCTAACACTGTGAACTTTCATAGCATCCATAGTAAAAAAAAAAGACTGTCTTTTTCAAGATGGGAAACTATAGAATTAGGCCATACTTCCTTGCTCTTATCCTTAAAAGTTCAGTGTCTTTTTGTAAGCACTAAAATAACAACGATGAAGGAGTTACTGATGCTGTGTCAGGTTGCTGCTGCTCAGTAATTGATCTACGGAATCCATAGGCACATCTTCTGAGATTGTAGCTTGATTCCTGTTATCCTATCTGCAGCAGATAAAAGAACATCACATCCTCAGAAGTTGGCTAATGATGTAAGTGTGGGCCATGCCAAACTCTAGGGAACAATATGAGAAATGATTTCACAGACATACCATGCAGTGTGGTATGGCAAAGATGTGGACGGATAAGAGAAAGAGAAACTGGTCTGATCTCTCAGGCTTAAGAAAAAGTTCCAGTGCAAACTTCTTTGGGATCACAACCCCAACAGAATCCAAGCAAGGAACTATAGGGCTGTTCATATGTTGTTCCAGTATATACCGTATTTTTCGGACCATAAGATGCACCTGACCTAGTTTTTAAAGGAGGAAAACAGGGAAAAAAATATTCTGAACCTTTGGTCCATAAGACGCACTCACTTTTCCTCCCACTTTTTTTGGAAGAAAAAGTGAGTCTTATGGTCCAAAAAATACGGTAGTTTGCACAGGAAGCAAAATATGGGCGCTGGTTTCCTACAATGTGTAGAGAACTTCATTGGGTACCTTTTAACGCTAGGTAGAAGGCTGCAGTGGCTCAGTGGTTAAGACGCTGAACTGCAGGCTGGAAGGTCGGTAGTTCAGCAGTTCGAGACCCAAGTGCCACATGATGGAGTGAGCTCCCATCTCTGGCCCCAGCTCCTGCCAACCTAGCAGTTCAAAAGCAAGAAATTGCAAGTAGATAAATAGACCGCTTCTGTGGGAAGGTAACAGCGTTCCGTGTGCCTTGGTGTTTAGTCATGCCAGCCACATGACCACGGAAACGTCTTAGGACAGTGCTGGCTCTTCGGCTTGGAAACGGAGATGAGCACCGCAACCCTACTGTTGGATTCGACTGACTTTCGAGCAAGGGGACCTTTACCTTTACCTAGAAGGCTTTAGCTTTAGAAGGAGATGGTAGGAGTCAGATCCATTATGTCCACAGGAAGCTGATCAGTTGGGCTAGTAGATGGCATTAGGATTGCCAAAGGTGAGTTGGGAAATTTCTGGTGATTTCAAGATGGAGTCTTGGAGACAGTAGGATTTAAAGTGGGGAGGGGCCTCAGCAGAGTAGAGTCCACCCTCCAAAGCTGTCATTTTCTCCAGGGGAACAGATCTTTGTAGTCTGGAAATAAGCTGTAATTCAGGACTATCTTCAAACCGCACCTGGAGAATGACAACCCTAGGTGGCATCAAAAAACCTATCCATCAGAGGAGTCGTAACTAAGATCCTTTGCAAGTAGAAGATTCCCTGTTCACTCCTTGGCATTTTCAGTTATAAAGGATATCTGGTAAACATGAACCTATCATTGGTCTGTCTAGCTTGACATTGTCTGCCGTAACTAGTGGCAGCACTCCGGAGCACTAGGAAGAGAAAGGTCTTTCCCAGCTCTCGCTCTCTGAGGTCCTTTTAACTAGAGGTGCCTCCTGGTACTGAATTCGGGACCTCATGCCTACAAACCTACCACTGGCTGCCCATCTGTTTCCAGGCACAATTCTTGTCTGTAAGGCTCGGAGTTGGGGTACTTGAAAGACCTATCTGACTTCTCTTTAGGGGCCAAAGCAAACCATTGACCTGTACCCAGGAATTTAATTAAAGGATTCCATCTCCCCCCCCCCCATCAGAAGAAAGAGACAGACAACAGCTTTGGTTTTAACCAGGGTGACTTTATTAACTATTTACACTTTTGCAGCAAAGGCAGACACCAAGTGTGGGAAAAAGTCAAGGCCAGGGGTCACCCTGGATCACTTCCTTGCCATACATTGAGTGAGCCACCTTTGCCCTGGGTGTGAGCCATCCCTTTGGCTCACCTGTGGCTCCCCCCAAGACCACAATGCTTAGCAGGAAGGAGCCTATCCAGGTCAACCCCAAGGCAGTCCTCATTCCCAGCCCTGAGCCATAAAACCCACAGGCAGAGCCTAAGAACCCCTTGACAACAAGGAAGGTGCCATATAGTGCTCACAGGATCCATTATCCCTTTTCCATGTGCTAACCTGTCACTGCCAGAGCCAAGCCTCTGCTTAGGGCCCTGCATCCACGGGGTGGCCTAGAGCCACCCACAACCCTTGCTACAGGTCCCCCAGGAATATATCGTTGCCCCTCTCAGATAAATGTACTCTATCACCCCTCTACAGATCGACCAGTTCAGCCCATATCCCTGGGTGAGACAGAAAGTGACCCAATCCACTGGTCATTGCATTCCTCATTTCGCTGTTCACTTCCTGGCAAGCTCTGTCCAAACATCTGGGGTCCCCAAGGCTGTGCCGCACCCAGCATGGCAAGATAGCTGAACGCACAATTAGCAGCCAAAACCCAACAACTCAAAGTCAGAGGGGTGCAATGGGAGGAAGTGAAAGGCAAATTTAATACCACACTTTGCCAACTTTGCCCCCACCCACACCACCGCACCACGTGCATGGCCTGATCAAAGGGCATGTAATGTACCGAGCACAAGTGTTCTGTAATCATGTCATTCACTGACTCACCCCTTGGGTAGGATAAGTGACGTATGAGGTGATATGAGGGGGTTGGACTAGATGACCCTGGAGGTCCCTTCCAACTTTATGATTCTATGACTGTGATTTGTATTATATATATTCCCCCAGTGCAGGAAAGAATCAAGAAACTGAGCCTCTGACTTCTGGTTGTTGGGAAAGAGAGAGAGAGAGAGGGGGGGGGAATGGAGGGAAAGAAGGAAAGAAAGAGAAGGAAGGAAGGAAGGAAGGAGGGAAAGA